>NC_060182.1:99614718-99624718 GCF_021184085.1 Oncorhynchus gorbuscha
AACAGGAAGTTATGCAGGAAGAAGTTGTCTTGTTTGAGGCCAGAGGAGGCTACACAGGAAGGAGTTGTCTTGTTTGAGGCCAGAGGAGGCTACACAGGAAGGAGTTGTCTTGTTTGAGGCCAGAGGAGGCTACACAGGAAGGAGTTGTCTTGTTTGAGGCCAGAGGAGGCTTCCAGAGGAGGCTACACAGGAAGAAGTTGTCTTGTTTGAGGCCAGAGGAGGCTTCCAGAGGAGGCTACACAGGAAGGAGTTGTCTTGTTTGAGGCCAGAGGAGGCTTCCAGAGGAGGCTACACAGGAAGGAGTTGTCTTGTTTGAGGCCAGAGGAGGCTTCCAGAGGAGGCTACACAGGAAGGAGTTGTCTTGTTTGAGGCCAGAGGAGGCTTCCAGAGGAGGCTACACAGGAAGGAGTTGTCTTGTTTGAGGCCAGAGGAGGCTTCCAGAGGAGGCTACACAGGAAGGAGTTGTCTTGTTTGAGGCCAGAGGAGGCTTCCAGAGGAGGCTACACAGGAAGGAGTTGTCTTGTTTGAGGCCAGAGGAGGCTTCCAGAGGAGGCTACACAGGAAGGAGTTGTCTTGTTTGAGGCCAGAGGAGGCTTCCAGAGGAGGCTACACAGGAAGGAGTTGTCTTGTTTGAGGCCAGACAGGAGATATATTAGGAAACAGTATAAAAAACTGATATATCAGGAGATATATTAGGAGATATTAGGAAACAGTGTTTTCAACCTGAATGGGTAACAGAGGAGAGGCAGAGAACAGTGAGCTGAGGAAGGAGAGGGGTAGAGAGGGGTAGAGAGGGGAGGCAGGGGAAGGAGAAGGGGGTAGAGAGGGGAGGCTGGGGGTAGAGAGGGGTAGAGAGGGGAGGCAGGGGGAAGGAGAAGGGGTAGAGAGGGGAGGCTGGGGGTAGAGAGGGGTAGAGAAGGGTAGAGAGGGGAGGCAGGGGGTAGAGAGGGGAAGACAAGGGGAGGAGAGGGCAGAAGTGGAGAGGGGGGGCATAGAAAGGAGAGGAGAACCAGAGCAGCTGTGTGGTCTCACCAGAAGAAGAAAACAGAAGGAAAACTGACCCTAGGACAGATTCTAACAGGAGACTGTTACCATCACTAGTTACACCCGGGTGGACACCAGACAGACAACAACACCTCTCCTCGAGCAGCAATGAAGCCGTGGTCCCTCTCTTCGGACGAGGTGCTGTGGTGCACCAGGTGTCAACTGGGAAGCCTTTAGGAGGATGGCTGTCCTCTCCCCCTTTTCTCCCTCCTTCTCTTCCTTCAGTTCGGGGTTATAGTCTCTGGGGTGGGGTCCAGGGGCAGGGTGGGGTACAAGGGCAGGGTGGGGTCCAGGGGCAGGGAGGGGTCCAGGGGCAGGGAGGGGGTGTGGTCAGATACAGGTGGAGGGCTGTGCAGAGGGGTGTTGCTTCCTGTTCGGGGTTATAGTCTCTGGGGCAGGGGAAGTGGTGGGTCCAGGGGCAGGGTGGGGTCCAGGGGCAGGGAGGGGGTGTGGTCAGATACAGGTGGAGGGCTGTGCAGAGGGGTGATGCTTCCTGTTCCTCAGACCACATGACTTCTCCTTGTAACCAAGACACATCTGCTGAGACACATCCACCAGGGCCGAGGCCACCGTTAGACCTACACAGAGACAGAAAGTGATGTATTAGTAACAGGAAGTGATGTATAAGTAGCAAGACAGACAGACGGATGGACAGACAGACAGACAGATAGACAGGTCGTCTACTGGTTAGAGCGTTGGACTAGTAACCGAATCCCCGAGCTGACAAGGTACAAATCTTTCGTTCTGCCCCTGAACAGGCAGTTAACCCACTGTTCCTAGGCCGTCATTGAAAAAAATAATTTGTTCTTAACTGACCTGACTCGTTAAATAAAAGGTGAAAAATAAAAAATGTATTAGCAAACAGGAAGTGATGTCTTAGGACAAATATGTTCATCATAAACCAAATGGGCCTTAGGATACAGTGGTGGCTAGTGGCACTTTAATTTAGAAGGCAGCCATTTGCAGAAGTGAACAAGAAGGATTAGCGCTGTACGGTATAGATACACTTTTCAGATACGAAAAAAATTGTTCCGTACTCGGATACTTCTGTCAACTGTGCCTCACGTCGTCTACTAAATGAGAGAGGATCAAGTCTGTCAGCGTTTCTCCTGTCTGTTGACGAGGACCTGTTGACGAGGACCTGTTGACGAGGACCTGTTGACGAGGACCTGTTGACGAGGACCTGTTGACGAGGACCTGTTGGCGAGGACCTGTTGACGAGGACCTGTTGACGAGGACCTGTTGACGAGCACCTGTTGACGAGCACCTGTTGACGAGGACCTGTTGACGAGGACCTGTCGACGAGGACCTGTCGACGAGGACCTGTCGACGAGGACCTGTCGACGAGGACCTGTCGACGAGGACCTGTCGACGAGGACCTGTCGACGAGGACCTGGACCTGTCGACGAGGACCTGTCGACGAGGACCTGGACCTGTCGACGAGGACCTGTCGACGAGGACCTGGACCTGTCGACGAGGACCTGTCGACGAGGACCTGGACCTGTCGACGAGGACCTGTCGACGAGGACCTGGACCTGTCGACGAGGACCTGTCGACGAGGACCTGGACCTGTCGACGAGGACCTGTCGACGAGGACCTGTCGACGAGGACCTGTCGACGAGGACCTGTTGACGAAGACCTGTTGACGAGGAACTGTTGACGAGGAACTGTTGCTCTGGGAGTCCGGGCTGCATCATGTTCGACTGCCCAGAAGTTAATAATCTTCAATAAATGTAACCCGGCATTAAGAAATGTTGAAACGGTTCATTAATGTTCACAAAACAATGTTTTACAATGCAAGATGACAGCGGTAGCTTCCAGCTATGTAGGCTAACTTTCCTAGCTAGCTGACGTTAACAGTACTTTGTTTGTGATGAGGCAAAAATATGCTAATTTCAAAGTTGATTGTCACCAAGAACTTGATTCATTCACTTCATCATCTCTTTCTCTCTCTCTCAAGCAGAGATACTGGTGAAAAATATCTCTGCCTCGTGTCAAGCTTCACCAACCGAACTTCCTGTGTGCGCAAAGCGCATAGCAAAGTGGCTCATGCATCATGAATGAAGACATTAAAGACAGCGTACAATTATATAAAATAAGAGATTGCTTCTTCTATGCAAATGATGTTGATGAGTACCATCAAATACATCCCAAATGGAAGACAAACAGACTGTGAATCATCCCAAATGGAAGAGAAACAGACTGTGAATCATCCCAAATGGAAGAGAAACAGACTGTGAATCATCCCAAATGGAAGACAAACAGACTGTGAATCATCCCAAATGGAAGAGAAACAGACTGTGAATCATCCCAAATGGAAGAGAAACAGACTGTGAATCATCCCAAATGGAAGAGAAACAGACTGTGAATCATCCCAAATGGAGGAGAAACAGACTGTGAATCATCCCAAATAGAAGAGAAACAGACTGTGAATCATCCCAAATGGAGGAGAAACAGACTGTGAATCATCCCAAATGGAAGAGAAACAGACTGTGAATCATCCCAAATGGAAGAGAAACAGACTGTGAATCATCCCAAATGGAGGAGAAACAGACTGTGAATCATCCCAAATGGAAGAGAAACAGACTGTGAATCATCCCAAATGGAGGAGAAACAGACTGTGAATCATCCCAAATGGAAGAGAAACAGACTGTGAATCATCCCAAATGGAAGAGAAATAGACTGTGAATCATCCCAAATGGAAGAGAAACAGACTGGGAATCATCCCAAATGGAGGAGAAACAGACTGTGAATCATCCCAAATGGAGGAGAAACAGACTGTGAATCATCCCAAATGGAGGAGAAACAGACTGTGAATCATCCCAAACCAGATCTGAACGCAGGGACACCCTCCTAATGGAGACACTCATCCCATAATAGAGATCATAGACATGTAAATGTCCCCCAGCCTGTCTGTCCCAGCGAGATATAGAGGGAGATCTGCTGCTGTTTACACTGCCTTCACAATACTCATTCACCTGTATTGTAGATACGCTACATCTTACACAGATATTTAATAAAGATTTACCATTCAAATACATGATTACCATTATGCTATAGGACTACGCTATCTACACGGGGGAGATGTGTGTGTCTAGAGGAGGTGTGTGTGTCTAGAGGAGGTGTGTGTGTCTAGAGGAGGTGTGTGTGTCTAGAGGAGGTGTGTGTGTCTAGAGGAGGTATGTGTGTATAGAGGAGGTGTGTGTGTGTAGAGGAGGTGTGTGTGTCTAGGGGAGGTGTGTGTGTCTAGAGGAGGTGTGTGTCTAGAGGAGGGGTGTGTGTCTAGAGGAGGTGTGTGTGTCTAGAGGAGGTGTGTGTGTCTAGGGGAGGTGTGTGTGTGTCTAGAGGAGGTGTGTGTGTCTAGAGGAGGTGTGTGTCTAGAGGAGGTGTGTGTGTCTAGGGGAGTTGTGTGTGTCACTGGGGGAGGTGTGTGTGTCTAGAGGAGGTGTGTGTGAGACTGAGGGGAGACTGGAGAGAGACGGGGGAGAGAATGGGGAGAGACTGGAGAGACTGGAGAGAGACTGGGGAGAGACTGGGGAGAGAATGGAGAGACTGGAGAGAGACTGGAGAGAGACGGGAGAGACTGGGGAGAGACTGGGGAGAGACTGGGGAGAGAATGGAGAGACTGGAGAGAGACTGGAGAGAGACGGGAGAGACTGGGGAGAGACTGGGGAGAGACTTGGGAGAGACTGGGGAGAGACTGGGGAGAGACTGGGGAGAGACTGGGGGAGAGACTGGGGAGACTGGGGGAGAGACTGGGGAGAGACTGGGGAGAGGCTGGGGGAGAGACTGGGGAGAGGCTGGGGGAGAGACTGGGGAGAGACTGGGGAGAGATTGGGGGAGAGACTGGGGGAGAGACTGGGGGAGAGACTGGGGGAGAGACTGGGGGAGAGACTGGGGAGACTGGGGGAGAGACTGGGGAGAGACTGGGGGAGAGATTGGGGGAGAGACTGGGGAGAGATTGGGGAGAGATTGGGGAGAGATTGGGGAGAGATTGGGGAGAGACTGGGGGAGAGACTGGGGGAGAGACTGGGGAGAGACTGGGGAGAGATTGGGGGAGAGACTGGGGGAGATTGGGGGGAGAGACTGGGGAGAAACTGGGGGAAGATTGGGGGGAGACTGGGGGACAGACAGGCAGACAGACAGACAGACAGACAGAGAAAACATAGACAGAAGGAGGGTATTCCTGTATCTTACCAGACTGACCGGGCGGGGGGATGCCCCCGGTGCCTCTGGGTAAACGGACAAAGATGGAGAGGACAGCGGCCTTGTTCCCAAAACAGGGCTCCAGGGCGATGGGCTTGGGCACCGTCTGGACAGGAGAGAGATGTTAGAGCAGGGTGTGAATTACGGGGGAGGCAGGGGGGGCTACATCCACTGACTGAGACGTTAGCTCTCCTAAATGAGACGTTAGCTCTCCTAAATGAGACGTTAGCTCTCCTAAATGAGACGTTACCGCCCCTAAATGAGACGTTAGCTCTCCTAAATGAGACGTTAGCTCTCCTAAATGAGACGTTAGCTCTCCTAAATGAGACGTTAGCTCTCCTAAATGAGACGTTAGCTTCCCTAAATGAGACATTAGCTCTCCTAAATGAGACGTTAGCTCTCCTAAATGAGACGTTAGCTCTCCTAAATGAGACGTTAGCTCCCCTAAATGAGACGTTAGCTCCTCTAAATGAGACGTTAGCTCCCCTAAATGAGACGTTAGCTCTCCTAAATGAGACGTTAGCTCTCCTAAATGAGACCTTAGCTCTCCTAAATGAGACGTTAGCTCTCCTAAATGAGACGTTAGCTCTCCTAAATGAGACGTTAGCTCTCCTAAATGAGACGTTAGCTCTCCGTTAGCTCTCCTAAATGAGACGTTAGCTCTCCTAAATGAGACGTTAGCTCTCCTAAATGAGACGTTAGCTTCCCTAAATGAGACATTAGCTCTCCTAAATGAGACGTTAGCTCTCCTAAATGAGACGTTAGCTTCCCTAAATGAGACGTTAGCTTCCCTAAATGAGACGTTAGCTCTCCTAAATGAGACGTTAGCTCCCCTAAATACAACAAAAGAGTAGGGGGTCTCTACATTACGCTCATTTCACCATTCTCCTATTTGTTTAAAATGTAGTGGTAAATACGACATCAAAATCGTCCAAATAAAACAAACACCCCCACGTTTCTGTCATGGTTTAAACCATGTATTTCTACGTGGCGGGGCTGTCCACTCAGTATCGCTGAATTTCTCTCTCAGCTAAGCTCCTTTACCTATACATTTTGCTTTGACATTTGGTGTCTACTTCAACATTTGTTTGATTGCCTTTATTCCAACGCATTAGATTTATCCTTTGATATACTATTGTTTGCTTTTGCACGCCAAATTTTTCCGTTTTTGATTTGTTAAAAAAGTTTGAAATATCCACTTCATGATTGTGTCCCACTTGTTGTTGATTCTTCACAAAAAAAATACAGTTTTATATCTTTATGTTTGAAGCCTGAAATGTGGCAAAAGGTCGCAAAGTTCAAGGGGGCCGAATACTTTCGCAAGGCACTGTATTTAACCAGGAAGGGATCATTGAGATTAAAATCGCTTTTTCAAGAGCGTCCTGGCCAAGATAGGCAGCACCAAGTCCTTAAAAACAAATTACAGACAGACAACATGAAAAACTACAAGTAATCTAGTAGAAACCACTGAATTCACAAGAGTATAAAACAGCAAATTAAAACCATTGACAGGTCAGGGAATCAGCCTCAAAATCCTTCACCAGTGATTTAAAAACACCAATATACAGTGTGTGAAAACCTTGTGAAGACTTACAGAAAACGTTTGACCTCTGTCATTGCCAACAAAGGGTATATAACAAAGTATTGAGATAAACTTTTATTATTGACCAAATACTTATTTTCCACCATAATTTGCAAATAAATTCATTAAAAATCCTACAATGTGATTTTCTGGATTTTCTTTTCTCATTTTGTCCGTCATAGTTGAAGTGTACCTATGATGACAATTACAGGCCTCTCTCATCATTTTAAGTTGGAGAACTTGCACAATTGGTGGCTGACTAAATACTTTTTTGCCCCACTGTATATAAAATGGTATTGTATAGAATACAAACCCATACATCTCAACACAGCCAGCATGCTTCCTCCAATCAGTCTACATTAGAGGGAGCATCAAGGAGCTTGCTGGCTACAGCACCACTACACCAAGTGTTCATCTACACAAATATATTTGTACAGGCATGGATGTGCCTAAGGGCCAAAAGGGCATGGGCGTTGTTGTATATCTGGAGTACTTTTCCTGTCTTATCCGGTGTCTTGTGTGAATTTAAGTATGCTCTCTCTAATTCTCTCTTTCTTTCTCTCTCTCGGAGGACCTGAGCTCTAGGACCATGCGTCAGGACTACCTGGCATGATGACTCCTTGCTGTCCCCAGTCCACCTGGCCGTGCTGCTGCTCCAGTTTCAACTGTTCTGCCTGCGGCTATGGAACCCTAAACTGTTCATATTTACTCTTGAGGTGCTGTCCTGTTGCATCCTCTACAACCACTGTGATCTCCACCCGGCACAGCCAGAAGAGGACTGGCCACCCCTCATAGCCTGGTTCCTCTTTACCCGGCACAGCCAGAAGAGGACTGGCCACCCCTCATAGCCTGGTTCCTCTCTACCCGGCACAGCCAGAAGAGGACTGGCCACCCCTCATAGCCTGGTTCCTCTCTACCCGGCACAGCCAGAAGAGGACTGGCCACCCCTCATAGCCTGGTTCCTCTCTACCCGGCACAGCCAGAAGAGGACTGGCCACCCCTCATAGCCTGGTTCCTCTCTACCCGGCACAGCCAGAAGAGGACTGGCCACCCCTCATAGCCTGGTTCCTCTCTACCCGGCACAGCCAGAAGAGGACTGGCCACCCCACATAGCCTGGTTCCTCTCTACTCGGCACAGCCAGAAGAGGACTGGCCACACCTCATGGTCCTTCTGTAGCTCAGTTGGTAGAGCATGGCGCTTGTAACGCCAGGGTAGTGGGTTCGATCCCCGGGACCACCCATACGTAGAATGTATGCACACATGACTGTAAGTCGCTTTGGATAAAAGCGTCTGCTAAATGGCATATATTATTATTATTATTATATTATTATATATAGCCTGGTTCCTCTCTAGGTTTCTTCCTAGGTTTTGGCCTTTCTAGGGAGTTTTTCCTAGCCACCGTGCTTCTACACCTGCATTGCTTGCTCTTTGGGGTTTTAGGCTGGGGCTATATAAATTGATTTGATAGAGGACTGAGGGTCTTTTAAATATTGAAAGTGTGTAAATAGTTACCCATGTTAATTTGTAAATGTGTATATATATATTTTTTTCATTTATTTTTCTTAATTCTTTGGGGGGGGGGGGTTAGAATACCATCAAAATGTATACCTTCACCAATTTGGCCACTTGGGTACATTTGGGCTACTTGTGTGGGACACCTGGGTGACTTCATGATAAATGTCATGTAGCACACTCATTTTGGAAGTTATCATTCTGAAACTTTGCACAAGTACTGTTGTCCTCTTATATTTACCACAGAAATTGTCCCCAGCATCCTATCTGAATGTTTGTTTTGTCTTGTTCATTTTAAAGATGATGATAAAAAACAACAAATAAAGATGTGTTTTTTTCTCCATTGTTTTATCCAAACCAGATCTATTGTGTTATATTCTCCTACATTCAATTCACATTTACACAAACTTCAGAGTGTTTTCTTTCAACTGGTACCAAGAATATGCATATCCTTGGTTCTGTGCCTGAGTGACAGGCTGTTAGATTTGGGTATGTCTTCAGGCGGAAATTGCACAAAGTAGGGGGGGGGAGCTCTAAGACATGAGCCCATCAACTTGAGTGCACTGAGTTCTATCAGACAGATGGTTAGCAAACCATGCAACTGCATGCTCTGAAAGACCTGCACTCGACAATCTCTGCCTTAGTATAGCATGATCAACTGTATCAAAAGCCTTAGAGAGATCAATAAAATACTTCTGAGCTGAAGCAACGAGTATAGTGCGGCGGGTTCTCTGGCAAGCTTAGCTCACATTTTCAACAGGACCAAAGTTGACATTTTTCTTTTTTTCACGTCATTTCCATTTCGTGTGCCGTTGTTGCGTGGACTTCCCACGGAAAGAGAAGGAGCGAGAAGATGACGTCCAGGACTATTGATTACAGTGTGTGGGACCACATCGAAGTATCGGATGACGAGGATGAGACTCACCCCAATATCGACACGCCGAGCCTCTTCCGATGGAGGCATCAGGCGCGTGTGGAGAAACAGGTGGCCTTCGAGGAGAAAGGAGAGGAGCTGGAGAGGAACATGGCAGAGTGTAAGAGACGTCTGGAAGAGGTGCAGTACAGAGTGAAGGAGTTAGAGGAGGAAGGAAAGAAGGAGGGAGAGGAGGAGAGGAAGACGGCGCTGAGCAAGGCCCAGGCCGAGGAGAAGAAATACAGAAAGGATCAACGCTTGTGGGAGAAGAAGATGGAGGAACACCGGAGAGAGGAGAAAAAGATGCCTTGGAACGTTGACACGCTCAGCAAAGAGGGATTCAGCAAGAGTATTTTGAACATCAAACCGGAAGTGACCGAAGAGACGGAGGAACAGAAGGAGGAGAAACACCAGACTTTTGTAGATAAACACAAGAAAGAGATCAAACACTTTGGGATGCTTCGGCGTTGGGAGGACAGTCAGAAGTACCTGTCTGACCACCCTTACCTGGTGTGTGAAGAGACGGCTAACTTCCTGGTCATCATGTGTATCGACCTGGAGGTGGATGAGAAACATGGTTTGATGGATCAGGTAGCCCATCAGACCATAGTGATGCAGTTCATCTTAGAGTTGGCTAAGAGCCTGAAGATCGACCCTCGAGGATGTTTCAGAGAGTTCTTCCAAAAGATCAAGACTGCCGACCAGCCCTATCAGGAGGCCTTTACTGATGAGCTGGAGTCCT
>NC_060182.1:99629718-99654718 GCF_021184085.1 Oncorhynchus gorbuscha
TGCCCTTTTCTCGTGACAACAGGTCACAAATCTTGCTGCTGTGATGCACACTGTGGTATTTCACCCAGTAGATATGAGAGGTTATCAAAATGTGGTTTCTTTTCTAATTCGTTGTGGGTCTGTGAGATCTGAGGGAAATGGCTCCTGAGCTGGACAGCTAAATGGGCAATGGCCTCTCTCTCTCTCTCTCTCTCTCTCTCTCTCTCTCTCTCTCTCTCTCTCTCTCTCTCTCTCTATCTCTCTCTCTCTTGCTCTTTCTCTCTCTTGCTCTCTCTCTCTCCCTCTCTCTCTCTCCCTCTCTCTCTCTCTCTCTCTCAAACAGAGAGAACACACACACCTAACTAGGGAGGAAGTGACACGGAGAACACACACACCTCTTTCCGAGTGAGAACACACAGAGAAAGACTAATCATATTCATATTCTGACCCATTTTACACATTTATCCTCTCTCTTCTCTTCCCTCCATCTCTCCTCTCTCTTCTCTTCCCTCCATCTCTCCTCTCTCTTCCCTCCATCTCTCCTCTCTCTTCTCTTCCCTCCACCTCTCCTCTCTCTTCTCTTCCCTCCATCTCTCCTCTCTCTTCTCTTCCCTCCATCTCTCCTCTCTCTTCTCTTCCCTCCATCTCTCCTCTCTCTTCTCTTCCCTCCACCTCTCCTCTCTCTTCTCTTCCCTCCATCTCTCCTCTCTCTTCCCTCCCTCCATCTCTCCTCTCTCTTCTCTTCCCTCCATCTCTCCTCTCTCTTCTCTTCCCTCCATCTCTCCTCTCTCTTCCCTCCATCTCTCCTCTCTCTTCTCTTCCCTCCCTCCATCTCTCCTCTCTCTCTCTCTCTTCCCTCCATCTCTCCTCTCTCTTCTCTTCCCTCCCTCCATCTCTCCTCTCTCTTCCCTCCATCTCTCCTCTCTCTTCTCTTCCCTCCATCTCTCCTCTCTCTCTCTCTCTTCCCTTCATCTCTCCTCTCTCTTCTCTTCCCTCTATCTCTCCTCTCTCTTGTCTTCCCTCCATCTCTCCTCTCTCTTGTCTTCCCTCCATCTCTCCTCTCTCTTCTCTTCCCTCCATCTCTCCTCTCTCTTCTCTTCCCTCCATCTCTCCTCTCTCTTCTCTTCCCTCCATCTCTCCTCTCCTCTCTCTTCTCTTCCCTCCATCTCTCCTCTCTCTTCTCTTCCCTCCATCTCTCCTCTCTCTTCTCTTCCCTCCATCTCTCCTCTCTTCCCTCCCTCCATCTCTCCTCTCTCTTCTCTTCCCTCCATCTCTCCTCTCTCTTCTCTTCCCTCCATCTCTCCTCTCTCTTCTCTTCCCTCCATCTCTCCTCTCTCTTCTCTTCCCTCCATCTCTCCTCTCTCTTCTCTTCCCTCCATCTCTCCTCTCTCTTCTCTTCCCTCCATCTCTCTCTCTCTTCCCTCCCTCTTCTCCTCTCTCTCTCTCTTCTCTTCCCTCCATCTCTCCTCTCTCTTCTCTTCATCTCTCCCTCTCTCTTCTCTTCCTCTCATCTCTCTCTCTCTTCCCTCCATCTCTCCTCTCTCTTCCCTCCCTCCATCTCTCCTCTCCTCTCTCTTCTCTTCCCTCCATCTCTCCTCTCCTCTCTCTTCTCTTCCCTCCATCTCTCCTCTCTCTCTCTTCCCTCCATCTCTCCTCTCCTCTCTCTTCTCTTCCCTCCATCTCTCCTCTCCTCTCTCTTCTCTTCCCTCCATCTCTCCTCTCTCTTCTCTTCCCTCCATCTCCTCTCTCTTCTCTTCCTCCATCTCTCTCTTCTTCTCTTCCCTCCATCTCCTCCTCTTCTCTTCCCTCCATCTCTCCTCTCTCTTCTCTTCCCTCCATCTCTCCTCTCTCTCTCTCTTCTCCCTCCATCTCTCCTCTCTTCTCCCTCCATCTCTCTCCTCTCTCTCCCTCCATCTCTCCTCTCTCTTCTCTTCCCTCCATCTCTCCTCTCTCTTCTCTTCCCTCCATCTCCTCCTCTCTCTTCTCTTCCCTCCATCTCTCCTCTCCTCTCTCTTCTCTTCCCTCCATCTCTCCTCTCCTCTCTCTTCTCTTCCCTCCATCTCTCCTCTCCTCTCTCTTCTCTTCCCTCCATCTCTCCTCTCCTCTCTCTTCTCTTCCCTCCATCTCTCCTCTCTCTCTCTTCTCTTCCCTCCATCTCTCCTCTCTTCTCTTCTCCTCCATCTCTCTCTCCTCTCTCTTCTCTTCCTCCATCTCTCCTCTCTCTTCTTCTCTTCCCTCCATCTCTCCTCTCTCTTCTCTTCCCTCCATCTCTCCTCTCTCTTCTCCATCTCTCCTCTCTTCCTCTTCCCTCCATCTCTCCTCTCTCTTCTCTTCCCTCCATCTCTCCTCTCTCTTCTCTTCCCTCCATCTCTCCTCTCTCTTCTCTTCCCTCCATCTCTCCTCTCTCTTCTCTTCCCTCCATCTCTCCTCTCTCTTCTCCTCCTCTCTCCTCCTCTCTCTTCCTCCATCTCTCTCTCTCTCTCTTCCCTCCATCTCTCCTCTCTCTTCTCTTCCCTCCATCTCTCCTCTCTCTTCTCTTCCCTCCATCTCTCCTCTCTCTTCTCTTCCCTCCATCTCTCCTCTCTCTTCTCTTCCCTCCATCTCTCCTCTTCTCTTCCTCTCCATCTCTTCCCTCCATCTCTCCTCTCTCTCTCTCTCTTCCCTCCATCTCCTCTCTCTCTCTTCCTCCATCCTCCATCTCTCCATCTCTCTTCTCTTCCCTCCATCTCTCCATCTCTCTTCTCTTCCCTCCATCTCTCCTCTCTCTTCTCTTCCCTCCATCTCTCCTCTCTCTTCTCTTCCCTCCATCTCTCCTCTCTCTTCTCTCCCTCCATCTCTCTCTCTCTTCCCTCCTCCATCTCTCCTCTCTTCTCTTCCCTCCATCTCTCCTCTCTCTTCTCTTCCTCCATTCTCTCCTCTCTCTTCTCTTCCCTCCATCTCTCCTCTCTCTTCTCTTCCCTCCATCTCTCCTCTCTCTTCTCTTCCTCCATCTCTCCTCTCTCTTCTCTTCCCTCCATCTCTCCTCTCTCTTCTCTTCCCTCCATCTCTCCTCTCTCTTCTCTTCCCTCCATCTCTCCTCTCTCTTCTCTTCCCTCCATCTCTCCTCTCTCTTCCCTCATCTCTCCTCTCTCTTCTCTCCCTCATCTCTCCATCTCTCCTCTCTTCCCTTCTCTTCTCTCCATCTCTCCTATCTCTCTTCTCTTGTCTTCCCTCCATCTCTCCTCTCTCTTCTCTTCCCTCCATCTCTCCTCTCTCTTCTCTTCCCTCCATCTCTCCTCTCTCTTCTCTTCCCTCCATCTCTCCTCTCTCTCTTCTCTTCCCTCCATCTCTCCTCTCTCTTCTCTCTCCATCTCTCCTCTCTCTTCTCTTCCCTCCATCTCTCCTCTCTCTTCTCTTCCCTCCATCTCTCCTCTCTCTTCTCTTCCCTCCATCTCTCCTCTCTCTTCTCTTCCCTCCATCTCTCCTCTCTCTTCTCTTCCCTCCATCTCTCCTCTCTCTCCTCTCTCTTCTCTTCCCTCCATCTCTCCTCTCTCTTCTCTTCCCTCCATCTCTCCTCTCTCTTCTCTTCCCTCCATCTCTCCTCTCTCTCTCTTCCTCCTCTTCCTCCATCTCTCCTCTCTCTTCTCTTCCCTCCATCTCTCCTCTCTCTTCTCTTCCCTCCATCTCTCCTCTCTCTTCTCTTCCCTCCATCTCTCCTCTCTCTTCTCTTCCCTCCATCTCTCCTCTCTCTTCCCTCCCTCCATCTCTCCTCTCCTCTCTCTTCTCTTCCCTCCATCTCTCCTCTCCTCTCTCTTCTCTTCCCTCCATCTCTCCTCTCTCTTCTCTTCCCTCCATCTCTCCTCTCTCTTCTCTTCCCTCCATCTCTCCTCTCTCTTCTCTTCCCTCCATCTCTCCTCTCTCTTCTCTTCCCTCCATCCCTCCATCTCTCCTCTCTCTTCTCTTCCCTCCATCTCTCCTCTCTCTCTCTCCTCTCTCTCTCTCTTCCCTCCATCTCTCCTCTCTCTTCTCTTCCCTCTCTCTCTCTTCCCTCCATCTCTCTCTCTCTCTTCTCTTCCCTCCATCTCTCCTCTCTTCTCTCCCTCCATCTCTCTCTCTCTTCTCTTCCCTCCATCTCTCTCTCTCTCTTCTCTTCCCTCCATCTCTCTCTCTTCTCTTCCCTCCATCTCCTCTCCTCTCTCTTCTCTTCCCTCCTCCTCTCTCCTCTCTCTTCTCTTCCCTCCATCTCTCCTCTCTCTTCTCTTCCCTCCATCTCTCCTCTCTCTTCTCTTCCCTCCATCTCTCCTCTCTCTTCTCTTCCCTCCATCTCTCCTCTCTCTCTCTTCTCTTCCCTCCATCTCTCCTCTCTCTTCTCTTCCCTCCATCTCTCCTCTCTCTTCTCTTCCCTCCATCTCTCCTCTCTCTTCCCTCCATCTCTCCTCTCTCTTCTCTTCCCTCCATCTCTCCTCTCTCTTCTCTTCCCTCCATCTCTCCTCTCTCTTCCTCCATCTCTCCTCTCTCTCCCTCCATCTCTCTCTCTCTTCTCTTCCCTCCATCTCTCCTCTCTCTTCTCTTCCCTCCATCTCTCTCTCTTCTCTTCCCTCCATCTCTCCTCTCTCTTCTCTTCCCTCCATCTCTCCTCTCTCTTCTCTTCCCTCCATCTCTCCTCTCTCTTCTCTTCCCTCCATCTCTCCTCTCTCTTCTTCCTCCATCTCTCTCTCTTCTCTTCCCTCCATCTCTCCTCTCTCTTCTCTTCCCTCCATCTCTCCTCTCTCTTCTCTTCCCTCCTCTCTCTCCCTCCATCTCTCTCTTCTTCTCTTCCCTCCATCTCTCCTCTCTCTTCTCTTCCTCCATCTCTCTCTCTCTTCTCTTCCCTCCATCTCTCTCTCTCTTCTCTTCCCTCCATCTCTCCTCTCTCTTCTCTTCCCTCCATCTCTCTCTCTCTCTTCTCTTCCTCCATCTCTCCTCTCTCTTCTCTCCATCTCCCTCCTCTCTCTTCCCTCCATCTCTCCTCTCTCTTCTCTTCCCTCCATCTCTCTCTCTCTTCTCTTCCCTCCATCTCTCCTCTCTCTTCTCTTCCCTCCATCTCTCCTCTCTCTTCTCTTCCCTCCATCTCTCCTCTCTCTTCTCTCCTCCATCTCTTCTCTCTCTTCCCTCCATCTCTCCTCTCTCTTCTCTTCCCTCCATCTCTCCTCTCTTCTCTTCCCTCCATCTCTCCTCTCTCTTCTCTTCTCCATCTCTTCTCTCTTCCTTCCCTCCATCTCTCCTCTCTCTTCTCTTCCCTCCATCTCTCCTCTCTCTTCTCTTCCTCTTCCCTCCATCTTCCCTCCATCTCTCTCTTCTCTTCCCTCCATCTCTCCTCTCTCTTCTCTTCCCTCCATCTCTCCTCTCTCTTCCCTCCATCTTCCCTCTCTCTCTCTCCTCTCTCTTCTCTTCCCTCCATCTCTCCTCTCCTCTCTCTTCTCTTCCCTCCATCATCCTCTCCTCTCTCTTTCTCTTCTCCTCCATCTCTCCTCTCTCTCTCTCTCTTCTCTTCCTCCATCTCTCCTCTCTCTTCTCTTCCCTCCATCTCTCCCTCTCTCTCTTCTCTTCCCTCCATCTCTCCTCTCTCTTCTCTTCCCTCCATCTCTCCCTCTCTCTCTCTCTTTCCCTCCATCTCTCCTCTCTCTCTTCTCTTCCCTCCATCTCTCCTCTCTCTTCTCTTCCTCCATCTCTCCTCTCTCTTCTCTTCCCTCCATCTCTCCTCTCTCTTCTTCCCTCATCTCTCTTCTCTTCCCTCCATCTCTACTCTCTCTTCTCTTCCCTCCATCTCTCTCTCTCTTCTTCCCTCCATCTCTCTCTCTCTTCCCTCCCTCCATCTCTCCTCTCTCTTCTCTTCCCTCCATCTCTCCTCTCTCTTCTCTTCCCTCCATCTCTCCTCTCTCTTCTCTTCCCTCCATCTCTCCTCTCTCTTCTCTTCCCTCCATCTCTCCTCTCTCTTCCCTCCATCTCTCCTCTCTCTTCTCTTCCCTCCATCTCTCCTCTCTCTTCTCTTCCCTCCATCTCTCCTCTCTCTTCCCTCCTCCATCTCTCCCTCTCTTCTCTTCCCTCCATCTCTCCTCTCTCTTCTCTTCCCTCCATCTCTCTCTCTGTTCTCTTCTCCATCTCTCCTCTCTCTTCTCATCTCCACCTCTCCTCTCTCTTCTCTTCCCTCCATCTCTCCTATCTCTTCCCTCCATCTCTCCTCTTCATCTTCCCTCCATCTCTCTCTTCTTCCTCCATCTCATCTCTCCTCTCCTCTCTCTTCTCTTCCCTCCATCTCTCCTCTCCTCTCTCTTCTCTTCCCTCCATCTCTCCTCTCCTCTCTCTTCTCTTCCCTCCATCTCTCCTCTCCTCTCTCTTCTCTTCCCTCCATCTCTCCTCTCTCTTCTCTTCCCTCCATCTCTCCTCTCCTCTCTCTTCTCTTCCCTCCATCTCTCCTCTCCTCTCTCTTCTCTTCCCTCCATCTCTCCTCTCCTCTCTCTTCTCTTCCCTCCATCTCTCCTCTCTCTTCTCTTCCCTCCATCTCTCCTCTCTCTTCTCTTCCCTCCATCTCTCCTCTCTCTTCTCTTCCTCCATCCTCCTCCATCTCCTCCTCTCTCTTCTCTTCTTCCCTCCATCTCTCCTCTCTCTTCTCTTCCCTCCATCTCTCCTCTCTCTTCTCTTCCCTCCATCTCTCCTCTCTCTTCTCTTCCCTCATCTCTCCTCTCTCTTCCATCTCTCCATCTCTCTTCTCTCTCCTCTCTCTTCCCTCCATCTCTCCTCTCTCTTCTCTTCCCTCCATCTCTCCTCTCTCTTCTCTTCCCTCCATCTCTCCTCTCTCTTCTCTTCCCTCCATCTCTCCTCTCTCTTCTCTTCCCTCCATCTCTCCTCTCTCTCTTCCCTCCATCTCTCTCTCTCTCTTCCTCCATCTCTCCCTCTTCCATCTCTCTCTCCTCTCTCTTCCCTCCCTCCATCTCTCCTCTCTCTTCTCTTCCCTCCATCTCTCCTCTCTCTTCTCTTCCCTCCATCTCTCCTCTCTCTTCTCTTCCTCCATCCTCTCTCCTCTCTCTCTCTCCTCCTTCCTCCATCTCTCCTCTCTCTTCTCTTCCCTCCATCTCTCCTCTCTCTTCTCTTCCCTCCATCTCTCCTCTCTCTTCTCTTCCCTCCATCTCTCCTCTCTCTCTCTCTTCCCTCCATCTCTCCTCTCTCTTCTCTTCCCTCCATCTCTCCTCTCTCTTCTCTTCCCTCCATCTCTCCTCTCTCTTCTCTTCCCTCCATCTCTCCTCTCTCTTCTCTTCCCCTATCTCTCCTCTCTCTTCCCTCCATCTCTCCTCTCTCTTCTCTTCCCTCCATCTCTCCTCTCTCTTCTCTTCCCTCCATCTCTCCTCTCTCTTCTCTTCCCTCCATCTCTCCTCTCTCTTCTCTTCCCTCCATCTCTCCTCTCTCTTCCCTCCATCTCTCCTCTCTCTTCCCTCCCTCCATATCTCCTCTCTCTTCCCTCCCTCCATCTCTCCTCTCTCTTCTCTTCCCTCCATCTCTCCTCTCTCTTCTCTTCCCTCCATCTCTCCTCTCTCTTCTCTTCCCTCCATCTCTCCTCTCTCTTCTCTTCCCTCCATCTCTCCTCTCTCTTCCCTCCATCTCTCCTCTCTCTTCCCTCCCTCCATCTCTCCTCTCTCTTCCCTCCCTCCATCTCTCCTCTCTCTTCTCTTCCCTCCATCTCTCCTCTCTCTTCCCTCCATCTCTCCTCTCTCTTCCCTCCCTCCATCTCTCCTCTCTCTTCTCTTCCCTCCATCTCTCCTCTCTCTTCTCTTCCCTCCATCTCTCCTCTCTCTTCTCTTCCCTCCATCTCTCCTCTCTCTTCCCTCCCTCCATCTCTCCTCTCTCTTCCCTCCCTCCATCTCTCCTCCCTCCACCTCTCCTCTCCTCTCTCTTCACCTCTCTTTTCCCTACATCTCTCCTCTCTCTTCCCTCCCTCCATCTCTCCTCTCTCTTCCCTCCCTCTATCTCTCCTCTCTCTTCCCTCCACCTCTCCTCTCCTCTCTCTTCTCTTCATCTCCCTCTCTATCTCTTCCCTCTCTCTCTCCTCCCTCTCTCTTCCCTCCCTCTCTCTCTCCTCCCTCTCTCTTCATCTCCCTCTCTCTCTCTTCCTCCCTCTCTCTTCCTCCCTCTCTCTCTCCTCCCTCTCTATTCCCTCCCTCTCTCTCTCCTCCCTCTCTCTTCCCATCCTCTCTCTCTCCTCCCTCTCTCTTCCCTCCCTTTCCTCTTCCTTCTCTGAAGCTGTCCTTTCATCCAGACTGAAACTTTCCTTTAGGTTGTCAGGAGAAACCTGGAACATTCCATCTTCCATTCCTACAGCTAGTTGAAATACTAGTAGTATATACTGCTTGTTAATATATATATATACACACTGCTTTTAGTATATACTGCTTGTTAATATATATATACACTGCTTTTAGTATATACTGCTTGTTAATATATATATACACACTGCTTTTAGTATATACTGCTAGTTAATATATATATACACACTGCTTTTAGTATATACTGCTTGTTAATATATATATATATATATATATATATACGCTGTTTTAGTATATACTGCTTGTTAATATATATATATATATACACACTGCTTTTAGTATATACTGCTTTTAGTTAATATATATATATATATACACACTGCTTTTAGTATATACTGCTTTTAGTTAATATATATATATATACACACTGCTTTTAGTATATACTGCTTTTAGTTAATATATATATATATACACACACTGCTTTTAGTATATACTGCTTGTTAATATATATATATATATATATATATATATATATATATATATATATATACGCTGTTTTAGTATATACTGCTTGTTAATATATATATATATATACACGCTGTTTTAGTATATACTGCTTGTTAATATATATATATATACACACTGCTTTTAGTATATACTGCTTGTTAATATATATATATATATATATACACACTGCTTTTAGTATATACTGCTTTTAGTTAATATATATATATACACACTGCTTTTAGTATATACTGCTTGTTTATATATATATATATATATATATATATATATATATATATATATATATATATATATACGCTGTTTTAGTATATACTGCTTGTTAATATATATATATATATATATACACACTGCTTTTAGTATATACTGCTTGTTAATATATATATATATATATATATATACGCTGTTTTAGTATATACTGCTTGTTAATATATATATATATATACACACTGCTTTTAGTATATACTGCTTTTAGTTAATATATATATATACGCTGTTTTAGTATATACTGCTTGTTAACATATATATATATATACACACTGCTTTTAGTATATACTGCTTGTTAATATATATATATATATATATATATATATATATACGCTGTTTTAGTATATACCGCTAGTTCTATATACCGCTAGTTCTATATACCGCTAGTTCTATATACCGCTAGTTTATATACCGCTAGTTTATATACCGCTAGTTCTATATACCGCTAGTTCTATATACCGCTAGTTCTATATACCGCTAGTTTATATACCGCTAGTTCTATATACCGCTAGTTCTATATACCGCTAGTTCTATATACCGCTAGTTCTATATACCGCTAGTTCTATATACCGCTAGTTCTATATACCGCTAGTTTATATACCGCTAGTTTATATACCGCTAGTTCTATATACCGCTAGTTTATATACCGCTAGTTCTATATACCGCTAGTTCTATATACCGCTAGTTTATATACAGCTAGTTTATATACCGCTAGTTCTATATACCGCTAGTTCTATATACCGCTAGTTTATATACCGCTAGTTCTATATACCGCTAGTTCTATATACCGCTAGTTTATATACCGCTAGTTTATATACCGCTAGTTCTATATACCGCTAGTTTATATACCGCTAGTTTATATACCGCTAGTTTATATACCGCTAGTGTATATACCGCTAGTTCTATATAAGGATAGTTCTATATACCGCTAGTTTATATACAGCTAGTTTATATACCGCTAGTTTATATACCGCTAGTTCTATATACCGCTAGTTTATATACCGCTAGTTTATATACAGCTACTTCTATATACCGCTAGTTTATATACCGCTAGTTCTATATACCGCTAGTTTATATACAGCTAGTTCTATATACCGCTAGTTTATATACCGCTAGTTTATATACCGCTAGTTCCATATACCGCTAGTTTATATACCGCTAGTTTATATACCGCTAGTTTATATACCGCTAGTTCTATATACCGCTAGTTCTATATACCGCTAGTTCTATATACCGCTAGTTTATATACCGCTAGTTCTATATACCGCTAGTTTATATACCGCTAGTTCTATATACCGCTAGTTTATATACCGCTAGTTCTATATACCGCTAGTTTATATACCGCTAGTTTATATACCGCTAGTTTATATACCGCTAGTTTATATACCGCTAGTTCTATATACCGCTAGTTCTATATACCGCTAGTTTATATACCGCTAGTTCTATATACCGCTAGTTCTATATACCGCTAGTTCTATATACCGCTAGTTCTATATACCGCTAGTTCTATATACCGCTAGTTCTATATACCGCTAGTTTATATACCGCTAGTTCTATATACCGCTAGTTCTATATACCGCTAGTTCTATATACCGCTAGTTCTATATACCGCTAGTTCTATATACAGCTAGTTCTATATACCGCTAGTTTATATACCGCTAGTTTATATACCGCTAGTTTATATACAGCTAGTTTATATACCGCTAGTTTATATACCGCTAGTTTATATACCGCTAGTTTATATACACCGCTAGTTCTATATACCGCTAGTTTATATACCGCTAGTTCTATATACCGCTAGTTTATATACCGCTAGTTTATATACCGCTAGTTTATATACCGCTAGTTTATATACAGCTAGTTCTATATACCGCTAGTTTATATACCGCTAGTTTATATACCGCTAGTTCTATATACCGCTAGTTCTATATACCGCTAGTTTATATACCGCTAGTTTATATACCGCTAGTTCTATATACCGCTAGTTCTATATACCGCTAGTTCTATATACCGCTAGTTCTATATACCGCTAGTTTATATACCGCTAGTTCTATATACCGCTAGTTTATATACCGCTAGTTCTATATACCGCTAGTTTATATACCGCTAGTTTATATACCGCTAGTTCTATATACCGCTAGTTTATATACCGCTAGTTTATATACCGCTAGTTCTATATACCGCTAGTTTATATACCGCTAGTTTATATACCGCTAGTTCTATATACCGCTAGTTTATATACCGCTAGTTCTATATACCGCTAGTTCTATATACCGCTAGTTTATATACAGCTAGTTCTATATACCGCTAGTTTATATACCGCTAGTTCTATATACCGCTAGTTTATATACCGCTAGTTCTATATACCGCTAGTTCTATATACCGCTAGTTCTATATACCGCTAGTTTATATACAGCTAGTTTATATACCGCTAGTTTATATACCGCTAGTTTATATACAGCTAGTTCTATATACCGCTAGTTCTATATACCGCTAGTTTATATACCGCTAGTTCTATATACCGCTAGTTTATATACCGCTAGTTTATATACCGCTAGTTCTATATACAGCTAGTTCTATATACCGCTAGTTTATATACCGCTAGTTTATATACCGCTAGTTTATATACAGCTAGTTTATATACAGCTAGTTTATATACCGCTAGTTTATATACCGCTAGTTTATATACCGCTAGTTTATATACAGCTAGTTCTATATACCGCTAGTTTATATACCGCTAGTTCTATATACCGCTAGTTCTATATACAGCTAGTTCTATATACCGCTAGTTTATATACAGCTAGTTCTATATACCGCTAGTTTATATACCGCTAGTTTATATACCGCTAGTTTATATACCACTAGTTTATATACCGCTAGTTCTATATACCGCTAGTTTATATACCGCTAGTTTATATACCGCTAGTTCTATATACCGCTAGTTCTATATACCGTTAGTTCTATATACCGTTAGTTCTATATACCGCTAGTTCTATATACCGCTAGTTCTATATACCGCTAGTTTATATACCGCTAGTTCTATATACCGCTAGTTCTATATACCGCTAGTTTATATACCGCTAGTTCTATATACCGCTAGTTCTATATACCGCTAGTTCTATATACCGCTAGTTCTATATACCGCTAGTTCTATATACCGCTAGTTCTATATACCGCTAGTTCTATATACCGCTAGTTTATATACCGCTAGTTCTATATACCGCTAGTTCTATATACCGCTAGTTTATATACCGCTAGTTTATATACCGCTAGTTCTATATACCGCTAGTTTATATACCGCTAGTTCTATATACCGCTAGTTCTATATACCGCTAGTTTATATACCGCTAGTTCTATATACCGCTAGTTCTATATACCGCTAGTTTATATACCGCTAGTTTATATACCGCTAGTTCTATATACCGCTAGTTCTATATACCGCTAGTTCTATATACCGCTAGTTCTATATACCGCTAGTTCTATATACCGCTAGTTTATATACAGCTAGTTTATATACCGCTAGTTCTATATACCGCTAGTTTATATACCGCTAGTTTATATACCGCTAGTTCTATATACCGCTAGTTTATATACCGCTAGTTTATATACAGCTAGTTTATATACAGCTAGTTTATATACCGCTAGTTCTATATACCGCTAGTTCTATATACCGCTAGTTCTATATACCGCTAGTTCTATATACCGCTAGTTCTATATACCGCTAGTTTATATACCGCTAGTTTATATACCGCTAGTTCTATATACAGCTAGTTCTATATACAGCTAGTTCTATATACAGCTAGTTCTATATACCTCATTGATTACAGGTAGTGGTCCTACTGAAACATTGATTAGAGGTAGTGGTCTTACTGAAACATTGATAAGAGGTAGTGGGTCTACTGAAACATTGATTAGAGGTAGTAGTCCTACTGAAACATTGATAAGAGGTAGTGGGTCTACTGAAACATTGATTAGAGGTAGTAGTCCTACTGAAACATTGATAAGAGGTAGTGGGTCTACTGAAACATTGATTAGAGGTAGTAGTCCTACTGAAACATTGATAAGAGGTAATGGTCTTACTGAAACATTGATTAGAGGTAGTAGTCCTACTGAAACATTGATTAGAGGTAGTAGGTCCTACTGAAACATTGATAAGAGGTAGTAGTCCTACTGAAACATTGATTAGAGGTAGTAGGTCCTACTGAAACATTGATAAGAGGTAGTAGGTCTACTGAAACATTGATTAGAGGTAGTAGGTCTACTGAAACAACATTGATTAGAGGTAGTGGGTCTACTGAAACATTGATTAGAGGTAGTGGGTCTACTGAAACATTGATAAGAGGTAGTAGGTCTACTGAAACATTGATAAGAGGTAGTAGATCTACTGAAACATGGATGAGAGGTAGTGGGTCTACTGAAACATTGATAAGAGGTAGTAGTCCTACTGAAACATGGATGAGAGGTAGTAGGTCTACTGAAACATTGATTAGAGGTAGTGGGTCTACTGAAACATTGATTTGATTTAGTAGGTCTACTGAAACATTGATTAGAGGTAGTAGGTCTACTGAAACATTGATTAGAGGTAGTGGGTCTACTGAAACATTGATAAGAGGTAGTGGGTCTACTGAAACATTGATTAGAGGTAGTAGGTCTACTGAAACATTGATTAGAGGTAGTAGGTCTACTGAAACATTGATAAGAGGTAGTAGGTCCTACTGAAACATTGATAAGAGGTAGTGGGTCTACTGAAACATTGATAAGAGGTAGTAGTTCCTACTGAAACATTGATAAGAGGTAGTGGTCTTACTGAAACATTGATAAGAGGTAGTGGGTCTACTGAAACATTGATTAGAGATAGTGGGCCTACTGAAACATTGATTAGAGGTAGTGGGCCTACTGAAACATTGATAAGAGGTAGTAGGTCTACTGAAACATTGATAAGAGGTAGTAGATCTACTGAAACATTGATTAGAGGTAGTAGATCTACTGAAACATTGATAAGAGGTAGTGGGTCTACTGAAACATTGATTAGAGGTAATAGGTCTACTGAAACATTGATTAGAGGTAGTGGGTCTACTGAAACATTGATAAGAGGTAGTAGGTCTACTGAAACATTGATAAGAGGTAGTGGGTCTACTGAAACATTGATAAGAGGTAGTGGGTCTACTGAAACATTGATTAGAGGTAGTAGATCTACTGAAACATTGATAAGAGGTAGTAGGTCTACTGAAACATTGATTAGAGGTAGTAGGTCTACTGAAACATTGATTAGAGGTAGTAGTCCTACTGAAACATTGATTAGAGGTAGTAGGTCTACTATGTTACTGACTTTCCAGTTTTTTGGTGTAAATGGTAGTGAAACATTCCAGATCATCTGCGTTTCCGTCCCCTGTAATCGATGTGACTCACTGCTTTCTAAATGGAAAAATATGTCTTTACGGATCCATTTGAGCAAATAAAACATTGAGATTTGACCAGGATGAACTAGATTAATTATTGTCATAGTCAGTACATTCATCTTCAGATAGCTAGGTGGACCAGTCATAGTCAGTACATTCATCTCCAGATAGCTAGGTGGACCAGTCATAGTCAGTACATTCATCTTCAGATAGCTAGGTGGACCAGTCATAGTCAGTACATTCATCTCCAGATAGCTAGGTGGACCAGTCATAGTCAGTACATTCATCTCCAGATAGCTAGGTGGACCAGTCATAGTCAGTACATTCATCTTCAGATAGCTAGGTGGACCAGTCATAGTCAGTACATTCATCTTCAGATAGCTAGGTGGACCAGTCATAGTCAGTACATTCATCTCCAGATAGCTAGGTGGACCAGTCATAGTCAGTACATTCATCTCCAGATAGCTAGGTGGACCAGTCATAGTCAGTACATTCATCTTCAGATAGCTAGGTGGACCAGTCATAGTCAGTACATTCATCTCCAGATAGCTAGGTGGACCAGTCATAGTCAGTACATTCATCTCCAGATAGCTAGGTGGACCAGTCATAGTCAGTACATTCATCTTCAGATAGCTAGGTGGACCAGTCATAGTCAGTACATTCATCTTCAGATAGCTAGGTGGACCAGTCATAGTCAGTACATTCATCTTCAGATAGCTAGGTGGACCAGTCATAGTCAGTACATTCATCTTCAGATAGCTAGGTGGACCAGTCATAGTCAGTACATTCATCTCCAGATAGCTAGGTGGACCAGTCATAGTCAGTACATTCATCTTCAGATAGCTAGGTGGACCAGTCATAGTCAGTACATTCATCTTCAGATAGCTAGGTGAACCAGTCATAGTCAGTACATTCATCTTCAGATAGCTAGGTGGACCAGTCATAGTCAGTACATTCATCTCCAGATAGCTAGGTGGACCAGTCATAGTCAGTACATTCATCTTCAGATAGCTAGGTGGACCAGTCATAGTCAGTACATTCATCTCCAGATAGCTAGGTGGACCAGTCATAGTCAGTACATTCATCTTCAGATAGCTAGGTGGACCAGTCATAGTCAGTACATTCATCTTCAGATAGCTAGGTGGACCTGTCATAGTCAGTACACTTTTTCTCAATAATGTAGTTATCAGCAAAGTCAGAGATAGAGAGGGGGGGGAGGGGCTGTGTGATTGTTAGTTTAAGAAAGGCAAGGGGGGCTGTGTGATTGTTAGTTTACGAAAGGCAGGGGGGGGGGATTATTTAAGATACTCTTTGAAGAAGATGGGCAGGGACTCTGCTGTCCTGGCTTCAGGGGGAGGCTGGTTCCACCATTTTGTTCCTTAGAAAGAGAAGAGCTTCGACTGGGCTGAGCGGGAGAGGTGGGAGGGCCAAGCCCTGCAGACTCTACCCCTGTCTCCCCTCTCTCCCCACCCCCTGCCCGCTCTCTCTCCCCACCCCCGCCTCCTCTCTCTCCCCACCCCCTGCCTCCTCTCTCTCCCCACCCCCTGCCTCCTCTCTCTCCCCACCCCTGCCCGCTCTCTCTCCCCACCCCCTGCCTCCCTCTCTCTCCCCACCCCCCTGCCTCCTCTCTCCCCCCCCCTGTCTCCCCTCTCTCCCCACCCCCTGCCCGCTCTCTCTCCCCACCCCCTGCCTCCTCTCTCTCTCCACCCCCTGCCTCCTCTCTCTCCCCACCCCCTGCCCGCTCTCTCTCCCCACCCCCTGCCCGCTCTCTCTCCCCACCCCCTGCCTCCCTCTCTCCCCACCCCCTGCCTCCCCTCTCTCCCCACCCCTTGCCTCCTCTCTCTCTCCCCACCCCTGCCTCCTCTCTCTCCCCACCCCCTGCCCCCTCTCTCTCCCCACCCCCTCCTCCTCCTCCTCTCTCCCCCACCCCCTGCCTTCTCTCTCCCCACCCCTGCCTTCTCTCTCCCCACCCCCTGCCTTCTCTCTCCCCCCCCCTGCCCCCTCTCTCCCCACCCCCTGCCCCCTCTCTCCCCACCCCCTGCCCCCTCTCTCCCCACCCCTGCCTCCCCTCTCTCCCCACCCCCTGCCTTCTCTCTCCCCACCCCCTGCCTCCCCCTCTCTCCCCACCCCCTGCCCCCTCTCTCCCCACCCCCTGCCCCCTCTCTCCCCACCCCCTGCCTCTCTCTCCCCACCCCTGCCTCCCCTCTCTCCCCACCCCCAGCCTCCCCTCTCCCCACCCCTGCCTTCTCTCTCCCCACCCCCTGCCTCCCCTCTCTCCCCACCCCCTGCCTACTCTCTCCCCACCCCTGCCTCCCTCTCTCCCCACCCCCTGCCTCCCTCTCTCCCAACCCCCTGCCTCCCCTCTCTCTCCAGCCCCTGCCTCCCCTCTCTCTCCAGCCCTGCCTCCCCTCTCTCTCCAGCCCTGCCTCCCCTCTCTCCAGCCCCTGCCTCCCCCTCTCTCTCCAGCCCCTGCCTCCCCCTCTCTCCAGCCCCTGCCTCCCCCTCTCTCTCCCCACCCCTGCCTCCCCTCTCTCTCCAGCCCCTGCCTCCCCTCTCTCTCCCCACCCCCCTGCCTCCTCTCTCTCCCCACCCCTGCCTCCTCCTCTCTCCCCACCCCCTGCCTTCTCTCTCTCCACCCCCTGCCTCCTCCTCTCTCCCCACCCCTGCCTTCTCTCTCTCCACCCCCTGCCTCCTCTCTCTCCCCACCCCCTGCCTTCTCTCTCTCCAGCCCCTGCCTTCTCTCTCCCCACCCTCCCTCTCTCTCCAACCCCTGCCTCCTCTCTCTCCCGACCCCTGCCTCCCCTCTCTCTCCAGCCCCTGCCTTCTCTCTCCCCACCCTCCCCTCTCTCTCCACCCCCTGCCTCCCCTCTCTCCCGACCCCCTGCCTCCCCCTCTCTCTCCACCACCTTCTCCTCTCTCCCCACCGCCTGCCCCCTCTCTCTCCCCACCCCCTCCTCCTCCTCTCTCCCCACCCCTGCCTTCTCTCTCCCCCACCCTCCCCTCTCTCTCCACCCCCAGCCTCCCTCTCTCTCCACCCTCCCCTCTCTCTCCACCCCCTGCCTTCTCTGTCTCCCCACCCTCCCTCTCTCTCCATCCCCTGCCTCTCCCCTCTCTCTCCACCCCCTGCCTCTCTCTCTCTCTCCACCCCCTTCCTCCTCTCTCTCCACCCCCTGCCTCCCCTCACTCCCCACCCCTGCCTCCTCTCTCTCTCCCCACCCCTGCCTTCTCTCTCCCCACCCTCCCCTCTCTCTCCATCCCCTGCCTCCTCTCTCTCCACCCCCTGCCTCCCTCACTCCCCACCCCTACCTCCTCTCTCTCCCCACCCCTGCCTCCTCTCTCTCCACCACCTTCTCCTCTCTCCCCACCCCTGCCGCCTCTCTCCCCACCCCCTCCTCCTCCTCTCTCCCCACCCCCTGCCTTCTCTCTCCCCACCCCCATCCTCCCTCTCTCTCCACCCCTGCCTCCCCTCTCTCTCCACCCCCTGCCTCTCCTCTCTCTCCACCCCTTCATCCTCTCTCTCCCCCCTGCCTCCCCTCTCTCTCCACCCCTGCCTTCTCTCTCTCTCTACCCCCTGCCTCCCCTCTCTCTACACCCCGTGTCTCCCCTCTCTCTCCACCCCCCGCCTTCTCTCTCTCCACCCCCTGCCTCCCCTCTCTCCGCCCCCAGCCTCCCCTCTCTCTCCACCCCCAGCCTCCCCTCTCTCTCCACCCTCAGCCTCCCCTCCCTCCCCATCAATGTGTCCAGGCGGGGTTTCAGGGTTTTCTGTCCCATAACCAGGCCATGATCTAGTTAACCAACCTAGGCCTTTTCCTTCTGCATCACACACTCCTATTTTGTAATCCTTTCGGTCACCCTGATGCTATACCCTCCATCCATCCATCCATCCGTCACTAACATCCAGAAATAAATAATGAATCTCATCATCAACATGCTCCACGATCTCTCTCTCCTCCATCTCTCCTCTCCCTCAGGGACTCTAGCTGGGTGAATATATCTAATTTCCTCCCTTTCCCTCTCCTCTCCTCCCTCCCTCTCCTCTCATTCTCTCAGTTTCCCCTCTACCCCTCCTCTCCTCTCCTCCTCCCCTCCTTTCCCTCTTCTCTACCTCTCATCCAGACCTGTCACACATCCAGACCTGTCTCACATCCAGATCTGTCATCCAGACCTGTCAGATCTGTCATCCAGACCTGTCATCCAGACCTGTCAGACCTGTCATCCAGACCTGTCAATCATACCTGTCATTCAGACCTGTCATTCAGAGCTGTCATCCAGACCTGTAATTCAGACCTGTCATTCAGAGCTATCATCCAGACCTGTCATCCAGACCTGTCATTCAGAGCTATCATCCAGACCTGTCATTCAGAGCTATCATCCACACCTGTAATTCAGACCTGTCATTCAGAGCTATCATCCAGACCTGTCATCCAGACCTGTCATCCAGACCTGTCATTCAGACCTGTCATCCAGACCTGTCATCCAGACCTGTCATCCAGACCTGTCAGATCTGTCATCCAGACCTGTCATTCAGAGCTGTCATCCAGACCTGTCATTCAGACCTGTCATCCAGACCTGTCATCCAGACCTGTCAGATCTGTCATCCAGAACTGTCATCCAGACCTGTCAGACCTGTCATCCAGACCTGTCATCCAGACCTGTCATCCAGACCTGTCATCTAGATCTGTCAGACCTGTCATCCAGACCAGTCATCCAGAGCTATCATCCAGACCTGTCATCCAGACCTGTCATCCAGACCTGTCATCCAGATCTGTCATCCAGATCTGTCAGACCTGTCATCCAGACCTGTCATCCAGACCTATCATCCAGACCTGTCATCTAGACCTATCATCCAGACCTATCATCCAGACCTGTCATCCAGACCTGTCATCCAGACCTGTCATCCAGACCTGTCATCTAGATATGTCAGACCTGTCATCCAGACCAGTCATCCAGAGCTATCATCCAGACCTGTCATCCAGACCTGTCATCCAGACCTATCATCCAGACCTGTCATCCAGACCTGTCATCGAGACCTGTCATCCAGACCCGTCATCCAGACCTGTCATCCAGACCTGTCATCTAGACCTGTCATCCAGACCTGTCATCCAGACCTGTCATCCAGACCTGTCATTCAGACCTGTCATCCAGACCTGTCATCCAGACCTGTCAGATCTGTCATCCAGACCTGTCATTCAGAGCTGTCATCCAGACCTGTCATTCAGACCTGTCATCCAGACCTGTCATCCAGACCTGTCAGATCTGTCATCCAGAACTGTCATCCAGACCTGTCAGCCCTGTCATCCAGACCTGTCATCCAGACCTGTCATCTAGATCTGTCAGACCTGTCATCCAGACCAGTCATCCAGAGCTATCATCCAGACCTGTCATCCAGACCTGTCATCCAGATCTGTCATCCAGATCTGTCAGACCTGTCATCCAGACCTGTCATCCAGACCTATCATCCAGACCTGTCATCTAGACCTATCATCCAGACCTGTCATCCAGACCTATCATCCAGACCTGTCATCCAGACCTGTCATCCAGACCTGTCATCCAGACCTGTCATCCAGACCTGTCAGACCTGTCATCCAGACCAGTCATCCAGAGCTATCATCCAGACCTGTCATCCAGACCTGTCATCCAGACCTATCATCCAGACCTGTCATCCAGACCTGTCATCGAGACCTGTCATCCAGACCCATCATCCAGACCTGTCATCCAGACCTGTCATCTAGACCTGTCATCCAGACCTATCATCCAGACCTGTCATCCAGACCTGTCATCCAGACCTGTCATCCAGACCTGTCATCCAGACCTATCATCCAGACCTGTCATCCAGACCTGTCATCCAGACCTGTCATCCAGATCTGTCAGACCTGTCTACTCTTCTCTCCTCTTCTTTCCTCTCCCCCCCACATTCAGTGTTGTGCTGCTATAAACTACTTTAATGATGTTTCCCGTGTGCGAGGCCTGAGGCCAATCACAGGTGCCGATACTCTACCGTAGTCTCCTGAGAAAACGGCACAACCACAACACAAGGACAGAACAAACAGCATAGTGTACTGCTGCCTGCCTTCTCTGAATGGAGAGGAGGTAGGAAAATATCTGATGGTCCAGCTCACCACCTCCATCCCACACACACACACACACACACACACACACACACACACACACACACACACACACACACACACACACACACACACACACACACACACACACACACACACACACACACACACACACACACACACACACACACACACACACACACACACACACACCCTTCCTCTTCAGTATCTTAAAGACATCTGAAACCCTTCCTCTTCAGTATCTTAAAGACATCTGAAACCCTTCCTCTTCAGGATCTTAAAGACATCTGAAACCCTTCCTCTTCAGTATCTTAAAGACATCTGAAACCCTTCCTCTTCAGTATCTTAAAGACATCTGAAACCCTTCCTCTTCAGTATCTTAAAGACATCTGAAACCCTTCCTCTTCACACAGTATCTTAAAGACATCTGAAACCCTTCCTCTTCACACAGTATCTTAAAGACATCTGAAACCCTTCCTCTTCACACAGTATCTTAAAGACATCTGAAACCCTTCCTCTTCAGTATCTTAAAGACATCTGAAACCCTTCCTCTTCAGTATCTTAAAGACATCTGAAACCCTTCCTCTTCACACAGTATCTTAAAGACATCTGAAACCCTTCCTCTTCACACAGTATCTTAAAGACATCTGAAACCCTTCCTCTTCACACAGTATCTTAAAGACATCTGAAACCCTTCCTCTTCAGTATCTTAAAGACATCTGAAACCCTTCCTCTTCAGTATCTTAAAGACATCTGAAACCCTTCCTCTTCACACAGTATCTTAAAGACATCTGAAACCCTTCCTCTTCACACAGTATCTTAAAGACATCTGAAACCCTTCCTCTTCAGTATCTTAAAGACATCTGAAACCCTTCCTCTTCAGGATCTTAAAGACATCTGAAACCCTTCCTCTTCAGGATCTTAAAGACATCTGAAACCCTTCCTCTTCAGTATCTTAAAGACATCTGAAACCCTTCCTCTTCACACAGTATCTTAAAGACATCTCAGCCTTATTTGCACTTGTGTTTTCCTAAAATCTCCTCTTTATTAAGGAAACAGGTAGTTCCCATGACTGAGATATGTGGTTGTCCAACCTAGCTATCTTCAGGTGAATGACTCACTAAATGGGAGTCTCTCTGGATAAGAGCGTCTGCTGAATGACTCACTAAATGGGAGTCTCTCTGGATAAGAGCGTCTGCTGAATGACTCACTAAATGGGAGTCTCTCTGGATAAGAGCGTCTGCTGAATGACTCACTAAATGGGAGTCTCTCTGGATAAGAGCGTCTGCTGAATGACTCACTAAATGGGAGTCTCTCTGGATAAGAGCGTCTGCTGAATGACTCACTAAATGGGAGTTTCTCTGGATAAGAGAGTCTGCTGAATGACTAACATGTAAAGGTGAGTGGCTAGGGGGAAGGGGATTGGCTGACAGGACAATTAATGTCACAGTCTGATGTCACACTCACCTTGATGTTTCCACCAATCAGGTCGGGTGGCTCCTCGTCCGTTTCCAAGGCAACGTTGATGGTGGCAAACGGCCGGCTAGCCATCTGCTGCATCTCACGGAGGAGTTGCTGTGAGGAAGAGGAGAGACTCCAGTGACGAAGAAGAAAGAGAACACAGTTCATTTCCGTAAAACTCCCAATAATCACTGTGTCCCCCAAATGACACACAATTACATATAAATTACTACTTACTACTAACTAATTACTACTACCATTACTACTGCATTACTTCTGACCAGGGCCTTACGGGACGGGGAATACTGCCTATCAGGTCAAACACAACTTTTAATACAACAGAAATGAGTACAACTGTCATCCAGACCATTCATCCAGACCATTCATCCAGACCATTCATCCAGACCTGTCATCCAGACCTGTCATCCAGACCAGTCATCCAGACCAGTCATCCAGACCTGTCACCCAGACCAGTCACCCAGACCAGTCACCCAGACCTGTCATCCAGACCTGTCATCCAGACCTGTCACCCAGACCAGTCACCCAGACCAGTCACCCAGACCTGTCACCCAGACCAGTCATCCAGATCATTCATCCAGACCTGTCATCCAGACCTGTCATCCAGACCTGTCATCCAGACCTGTCACCCAGACCAGTCATCCAGACCAGTCATCCAGACCAGTCACCCAGACCTGTCATCCAGACCTGTCATCCAGACCTGTCATCCAGACCTATCATCCAGACCATTCATCCAGACCTGTCATCCAGACCTGTCATCCAGACTTGTCATCCAGACCTGTCATCCAGACCATTCATCCAGACCTGTCATCCAGACCTGTCATCCAGACCTATCATCCAGACCTGTCATCCAGACCTGTCATCCAGACCTATCATCCAGACCTGTCATCTAGACCTGTCATCCAGACCTGTCATCCAGACCTGTCATCCAGACTTGTCATCCAGACCTGTCATCCAGACCATTCATCCAGACCTGTCATCCAGACCTGTCATCCAGACCTGTCATCCAGACCTGAGTGTTGATCCCACACAGGTGTTCAAAAGGGAAATATGCTCTCATCTGGAGCCCTTAAACAACCTTCTCAAAACCTGAATATGAATATCTTTGCTGAAAATCTGCCATACGTCCATGCCTGTACATTTTACCGAAATTACACAAAACCTAAAACACAACAAGGCAACTATCCAGGCAGACCAGTGGTTGGCTCAATGCTAGAGCCGTTGTCGACTCTTTTATTAAATCTCATGTGTAAGCATTGCCATCATATGTACAAGACTCTATAGACTTTATAGACAAGATCTCACCAATAACAGGTTTAAAAGAAGACTGTATTCTGGTCACAGTAGATGTCGAGAGTCTAGATACCAGCATTCCCTGTGTGGGGAGGGGGGGGGGGGCTGGCAGCAGTAGCACACTATCTGAGAGACAGAGATACTTATGAATATCACCTAACAAACTTTATTCTAGAGCTGAATATGTTTTGATGTATAACTATGTCAGGTTTGATGACGAATGCTACCTCCTAGCGAACGGAACGTCGATGGGCTCCACATTCGCTCCGAGCTACGCTAACCTTTATGTGGGTCTTTTTGAAGAACGGTTTGTTCATCATGAAAACTAAAATACATCTTTGAATAAAGTCCTGAAGTGGTATCGATATATTGACAACATATTTTTTTGCATATGGGGAGTAACGGGAGAAGAGCTGTCAGACTTTATTTGTTTTTCCTTGGCCTCCAACCCCCTTCGATGTGTGGAACGGATGTGGGAGGGGCCAGGTCTTCACAAGGGTGCTCTTTTTTTTTTACTCACAAAAGCTCTGAGGAAGGCAGTGAGGCCGATACGTAAAGTTCTGATGAAGACTATGAGGCCGATACGTAAAGTTCTGATGAAGACTATGAGGCCGATACGTAAAGCTCTGAGGAAGGCCATGAGGCCGATACGTAAAGCTCTGAGGAAGGCAGTGAGACCGTTATGTAAAGCTCTGAGGAAGGCCATGAGGCCGATACATAAAGCTCTGAGGAAGGCCGTGAGGCCGATACATAAAGCTCTGATGAAGGCCGTGAGGCCGATACGTAAAGCTCTGAGGAAGGCCGTGAGGCCGTTATGTAAAGCTCTGAGGAAGGCCATGAGGCCGATACATAAAGCTCTGAGGAAGGCCATGAGGCCGTTATGTAAAGCTCTGAGGAAGGCCATGAGGCCGATACGTAAAGCTCTGAGGAAGGCCGTGAGGCCGATATGTAAAGCTCTGAGGAAGGCCGTGAGGCCGATACATAAAGCTCTGAGGAAGGCCATGAGGCCGATACATAAAGCTCTGAGGAAGGCCATGAGGCCGATACATAAAGCTCTGAGGAAGGCCATGAGGCCGATACATAAAGCTCTGAGGAAGGCCGTGAGGCCGATACATAAAGCTCTGAGGAAGGCCATGAGGCCGATACATAAAGCTCTGAGGAAGGCCGTGAGGCCGATACATAAAGCTCTGAGGAAGGCCGTGAGGCCGATACATAAAGCTCTGAGGAAGGCCATGAGGCCGATACGTAAAGCCCTGAGGAAGGCCGTGAGGCCGATACGTAAAGCCCTGAGGAAGGCCGTGAGGCCGATACGTAAGCTTATTAAAGATCAGTGGTAGTATCAAGAGCAGTGTGCAGTTTCCTTTTTCCTTCATCTTGTTCAGCTGTTACCACACACCTGCAAAAAAGATTGCTCAGATGTGCGAGTGCCTTTTGAATTGTAGATGGGTAAATAAAAAGCAAACATTGAATATCCCTTTGAGCAGCGTGAAGTTATTAATGTCACTCTGGATGGTGTATCAATGCACCCAGTCACTGCTAAGATACAGGCGCCCTTTCGTCCAACTCAGTTACCGGAGAGGAAGGAAACCACTGAGGGTTTCAGCGCACTCGTTACATCTTCTCATGCTTTGTTGACTTCAAAAAAAGCTTTTCACTCAATTTGGTATGAGGGTCTGCTGTACAAATCGATGGACAG
>NC_060182.1:99672218-99707218 GCF_021184085.1 Oncorhynchus gorbuscha
TGAGAGAGATCTGTCTGTCGTTCAGAGAATGTTTGGGGCTGCTGGGCTTTAAACAGAGCTGCCCTGCTCTCTCCCTCCCTCCCTCCCTCCCTCCCTCCCTCCCTCCCTCCCTCCCTCCCTCTCACAACCTTGCCTCGTCCACTCCAACTACATTACAATCACCAGCCACACGTCAGAACAAGCTGTTCTAGGACAGCTCAGAGGGAGGGAGGAAGGGAGCGAGAGAGAGCGATGTCTTGGGAGAAGAGAGAGGGCGAGCAGTGCTGACTGAATCAGAATGTGTGTAGAATGGACAAAGCAGACCTACTGTAACAGACAGACAGTATAAAATAACCCACCAACATTAAGGTTAAACAAGCAAGAGAAGCCAAACCAACTTTCACACGTTCAGACTATCCTGACTGCCACAAAACACTTTCAAAGAGCTGAAGACACGCAACTTTTCTTCATGGAAAATCACCATCCAGTTGGTGGGAGAGCAAAAAGTCTTTAAATCTTTGTCATACTTCTGAAATATATATATATATACTATTCAACCTTTACTGAATCATTAACAAGTATATAAATAAAGTAAGTATACAATATAATAAAGAGGAAATAGTTAACAAGGCGGTTTCAATACCATATTAACAATGTACAGGTAGATATGTATAGGGTGAAGGAGACAGGGATACTGGAGTGATGGAGGTAGATATGTATAGGGTGAAGGGGACAGGGATACTGGAGTGATGGAGGTAGATATGTATAGGGGGAAGGAGACAGGGATACTGGAGTGATGGAGGTAGATATGTATAGGGGGAAGGAGACAGGGATACTGGAGTGATGGAGGTAGATATGTATAGGGGGAAGGAGACAGGGATACTGGAGTGATGGAGGTAGATATGTATAGGGGGAAGGAGACAGGGGTACTGGAGTGATGGAGGTAGATATGTATAGGGGGAAGGTGACTATATACAGGGTCAGTACCATATTAACAATGTACAGGGATACTGGAGTGATGGAGGTAGATATGTATAGGGGGAAGGGGACTATATACAGGGTCAGTACCATATTAACAATGTACAGGGATACTGGAGTGATGGAGGTAGATATGTATAGGGGGAAGGGGACTATATACAGGGTCAGTACCATATTAACAATGTACAGGGATACTGGAGTGATGGAGGTAGATATGTATAGGGGGAAGGTGACTATATACAGGGTCAGTACCATATTAACAATGTACAGGGATACTGGAGTGATGGAGGTAGATATGTATAGGGGGAAGGAGACTATATACAGGGTCAGTACCATATTAACAATGTACAGGGATACTGGAGTGATGGAGGTAGATATGTATAGGGGGAAGGAGACAGGGATACTGGAGTGATGGAGGTAGATATGTATAGGGGGAAGGAGACAGGGATACTGTAGTGATGGAGGTAGATATGTATAGGGGGAAGGAGACAGGGATACTGGAGTGATGGAGGTAGATATGTATAGGGGGAAGGAGACTATATACAGGGTCAGTACCATATTAACAATGTACAGGGATACTGGAGTGATGGAGGTAGATATGTATAGGGGGAAGGTGACTATATACAGGGTCAGTACCATATTAACAATGTACAGGGATACTGGAGTGATGGAGGTAGATATGTATAGGGGAAGGAGACAGGGATACTGGAGTGATGGAGGTAGATATGTATAGGGGGAAGGAGACAGGGATACTGGAGTGATGGAGATAGATATGTATAGGGGGAAGGGGACAGGGATACTGGAGTGATGGAGGTAGATATGTATAGGGGGAAGGAGACAGGGATACTGGAGTGATGGAGGTAGATATGTATAGGGGGAAGGAGACTATATACAGGGTCAGTACCATATTAACAATGTACAGGGATACTGGAGTGATGGAGGTAGATATGTATAGGGGAAAGACCCTATACACACCCTCTCAATACGTGACTGGTAGCATTAAACTACCAGCTCCCCTGCCCCATCCACTGTCCCCATCATGCCCCCTGGACACTGATCACACCCTCTCAATACGTGACTGGTAGCATTAAACTACCAGCTTCCCTGCCCCATCCACTGTCCCCATCATGCCCCCTGGACACTGATCACACCCTCTCAATACGTGACTGGTAGCATTAAACTACCAGCTTCCCTGCCCCATCCACTGTCCCCATCATGCCCCCTGGACACTGATCACACCCTCTCAATACGTGACTGGTAGCATTAAACTACCAGCTTCCCTGCCCCATCCACTGTCCCCATCATGCCCCCTGATCACACCCTCTCAATACGTGACTGGTAGCATTAAACTACCAGCTTCCCTGCCCCATCCACTGTCCCCATCATGCCCCCTGGACACTGATCACACCCTCTCAATACGTGACTGGTAGCATTAAACTACCAGCTTCCCTGCCCCATCCACTGTCCCCATCATGCCCCCTGGACACTGATCACACCCTCTCAATACGTGACTGGTAGCATTAAACTACCAGCTTCCCTGCCCCATCCACTGTCCCCATCATGCCCCTGATCACACCCTCTCAATACGTGACTGGTAGCATTAAACTACCAGCTTCCCTGCCCCATCCACTGTCCCCATCATGCCCCCTGGACACTGATCACACCCTCTCAATACGTGACTGGTAGCATTAAACTACCAGCTTCCCTGCCCCATCCACTGTCCCCATCATGCCCCCTGGACACTGATCACACCCTCTCAATACGTGACTGGTAGCATTAAACTACCAGCTTCCCTGCCCCATCCACTGTCCCCATCATGCCCCCTGATCACACCCTCTCAATACGTGACTGGTAGCATTAAACTACCAGCTTCCCTGCCCCATCCACTGTCCCCATCATGCCCCCTGGACACTGATCACACCCTCTCAATACGTGACTGGTAGCATTAAACTACCAGCTTCCCTGCCCCATCCACTGTCCCCATCATGCCCCCTGATCACACCCTCTCAATACGTGACTGGTAGCATTAAACTACCAGCTTCCCTGCCCCATCCACTGTCCCCATCATGCCCCTGGACACTGATCACACCCTCTCAATACGTGACTGGTAGCATTAAACTACCAGCTTCCCTGCCCCATCCACTGTCCCCATCATGCCCCCTGATCACACCCTCTCAATACGTGACTGGTAGCATTAAACTACCAGCTTCCCTGCCCCATCCACTGTCCCCATCATGCCCCTGGACACTGATCACACCCTCTCAATATGTGACTGGTAGCATTAAACTACCAGCTTCCCTGCCCCATCCACTGTCCCCATCATGCCCCTGGACACTGATCACACCCTCTCAATACGTGACTGGTAGCATTAAACTACCAGCTCCCCTGCCCCATCCACTGTCCCCATCATGCCCCCTGATCACACCCTCTCAATACGTGACTGGTAGCATTAAACTACCAGCTTCCCTGCCCCATCCACTGTCCCCATCATGCCCCCTGGACACTGATCACACCCTCTCAATACGTGACTGGTAGCATTAAACTACCAGCTTCCCTGCCCCATCCACTGTCCCCATCATGCCCCTGATCACACCCTCTCAATACGTGACTGGTAGCATTAAACTACCAGCTTCCCTGCCCCATCCACTGTCCCCATCATGCCCCCTGATCACACCCTCTCAATACGTGACTGGTAGCATTAAACTACCAGCTTCCCTGCCCCATCCACTGTCCCCATCATGCCCCCTGATCACACCCTCTCAATACGTGACTGGTAGCATTAAACTACCAGCTCCCCTGCCCCATCCACTGTCCCCATCATGCCCCTGGACACTGATCACACCCTCTCAATACGTGACTGGTAGCATTAAACTACCAGCTTCCCTGCCCCATCCACTGTCCCCATCATGCCCCCTGGACACTGATCACACCCTCTCAATACGTGACTGGTAGCATTAAACTACCAGCTTCCCTGCCCCATCCACTGTCCCCATCATGCCCCCTGATCACACCCTCTCAATACGTGACTGGTAGCATTAAACTACCAGCTTCCCTGCCCCATCCACTGTCCCCATCATGCCCCTGGACACTGATCACACCCTCTCAATACGTGACTGGTAGCATTAAACTACCAGCTCCCCTGCCCCATCCACTGTCCCCATCATGCCCCTGGACACTGATCACACCCTCTCAATACGTGACTGGTAGCATTAAACTACCAGCTTCCCTGCCCCATCCACTGTCCCCATCATGCCCCCTGGACACTGATCACACCCTCTCAATACGTGACTGGTAGCATTAAACTACCAGCTCCCCTGCCCCATCCACTGTCCCCATCATGCCCCCTGGACACTGATCACACCCTCTCAATACGTGACTGGTAGCATTAAACTACTGGTAGCATTAAACTACCAGCTCCCCTGCCCCATCCACTGTCCCCATCATGCCCCTGGACACTGATCACACCCTCTCAATACGTGACTGGTAGCATTAAACTACCAGCTCCCTGCCCCATCCACTGTCCCCATCATGCCCCCTGGACACTGATCACACCCTCTCAATACGTGACTGGTAGCATTAAACTACCAGCTTCCCTGCCCCATCCACTGTCCCCATCATGCCCCTGATCACACCCTCTCAATACGTGACTGGTAGCATTAAACTACCACCCTGCCCCATCCACTGTCCCCATCATGCCCCTGGACACTGGTACGTGACTGGTAGCATTAAACTACCAGCTTCCCTGCCCCATCCACTGTCCCCATCATGCCCCCTGGACACTGATCACACCCTCTCAATCACGTGACTGGTAGCATTAAACTACCAGCTTCCCTGCCCCATCCACTGTCCCCATCATGCCCCCTGGACACTGATCACACCCTCTCAACGTGACTGGTAGCATTAAACTACCAGCTCCCCTGCCCCATCCACTGTCCCCATCATGCCCCCTGGACACTGATCACACCCTCTCAATACGTGACTGGTAGCATTAAACTACCAGCTCCCCTGCCCCATCCACTGTCCCCATCATGCCCCTGGACACTGATCACACCCTCTCAATACGTGACTGGTAGCATTAAACTACCAGCTCCCCTGCCCCATCCACTGTCCCCATCATGCCCCCTGATCACACCTCTCTCACGTGACTGGTAGCATTAAACTACCAGCTTCCCTGCCCCATCCACTGTCCCCATCATGCCCCTGGACACTGATCACACCCTCCTGCCCCATCCACTGTCCCCATCATGCCCCCTGACTGGTAGCATTAAACTACCAGCTTCCCTGCCCCATCCACTGTCCCCATCATGCCCCTGGACACTGATCACACCCTCTCAATACGTGACTGGTAGCATTAAACTACCAGCTCCCTGCCCCATCCACTGTCCCCATCATGCCCCTGGACACTGATCACACCCTCTCAATACGTGACTGGTAGCATTAAACTACCAGCTCCCCTGCCCCATCCACTGTCCCCATCATGCCCCCTGGACACTGATCACACCCTCTCAATACGTGACTGGTAGCATTAAACTACCAGCTTCCCTGCCCCATCCACTGTCCCCATCATGCCCCTGGACACTGATCACACCCTCTCAATACGTGACTGGTAGCATTAAACTACCAGCTCCCCTGCCCCATCCACTGTCCCCATCATGCCCCCTGGACACTGATCACACCCTCTCAATACGTGACTGGTAGCATTAAACTACCAGCTCCCTGCCCCATCCACTGTCCCCATCATGCCCCCTGGACACTGATCACACCCTCTCAATACGTGACTGGTAGCATTAAACTACCAGCTCCCCTGCCCCATCCACTGTCCCCATCATGCCCCTGGACACTGATCACACCCTCTCAATACGTGACTGGTAGCATTAAACTACCAGCTTCCTGCCCCATCCACTGTCCCCATCATGCCCCCTGGACACTGATCACACCCTCTCAATACGTGACTGGTAGCATTAAACTACCAGCTCCCCTGCCCCATCCACTGTCCCCATCATGCCCCCTGGACACTGATCACACCCTCTCAATACGTGACTGGTAGCATTAAACTACCAGCTCCCCTGCCCCATCCACTGTCCCCATCATGCCCCCTGATCACACCCTCTCAATACGTGACTGGTAGCATTAAACTACCAGCTCCCCTGCCCCATCCACTGTCCCCATCATGCCCCTGGACACTGATCACACCCTCTCAATACGTGACTGGTAGCATTAAACTACCAGCTTCCCTGCCCCATCCACTGTCCCCATCATGCCCCCTGGACACTGATCACACCTCTCAATACGTGACTGGTAGCATTAAACTACCAGCTCCCCTGCCCCATCCACTGTCCCCATCATGCCCCCTGGACACTGATCACACCCTCTCAATACGTGACTGGTAGCATTAAACTACCAGCTCCCCTGCCCCATCCACTGTCCCCATCATGCCCCCTGATCACACCCTCTCAATACGTGACTGGTAGCATTAAACTACCAGCTTCCCTGCCCCATCCACTGTCCCCATCATGCCCCCTGATCACACCCTCTCAATACGTGACTGGTAGCATTAAACTACCAGCTTCCCTGCCCCATCCACTGTCCCCATCATGCCCCTGATCACACCCCTCAATACGTGACTGGTAGCATTAAACTACCAGCTTCCCTGCCCCATCCACTGTCCCCATCATGCCCCTGGACACTGATCACACCCTCTCAATACGTGACTGGTAGCATTAAACTACCAGCTCCCCTGCCCCATCCACTGTCCCCATCATGCCCCCTGGACACTGATCACACCCTCTCAATACGTGACTGGTAGCATTAAACTACCAGCTCCCCTGCCCCATCCACTGTCCCCATCATGCCCCCTGGACACTGATCACACCCTCTCAATACGTGACTGGTAGCATTAAACTACCAGCTCCCCTGCCCCATCCACTGTCCCCATCATGCCCCTGATCACACCCTCTCACGTGACTGGTAGCATTAAACTACCAGCTTCCCTGCCCCATCCACTGTCCCCATCATGCCCCTGGACACTGATCACACCCTCTCAATACGTGACTGGTAGCATTAAACTACCAGCTCCCCTGCCCCATCCACTGTCCCCATCATGCCCCCTGGACACTGATCACACCCTCTCAATACGTGACTGGTAGCATTAAACTACCAGCTTCCCTGCCCCATCCACTGTCCCCATCATGCCCCTGGACACTGATCACACCCTCTCAATACGTGACTGGTAGCATTAAACTACCAGCTCCCCTGCCCCATCCACTGTCCCCATCATGCCCCTGGACACTGATCACACCCTCTCAATATGTGACTGGTAGCATTAAACTACCAGCTCCCCTGCCCCATCCACTGTCCCCATCATGCCCCCTGATCACACCCTCTCAATACGTGACTGGTAGCATTAAACTACCAGCTCCCCTGCCCCATCCACTGTCCCCATCATGCCCCCTGGACACTGATCACACCCTCTCAATACGTGACTGGTAGCATTAAACTACCAGCTTCCCTGCCCCATCCACTGTCCCCATCATGCCCCCTGGACACTGATCACACCCTCTCAATACGTGACTGGTAGCATTAAACTACCAGCTCCCCTGCCCCATCCACTGTCCCCATCATGCCCCCTGATCACACCCTCTCAATACGTGACTGGTAGCATTAAACTACCAGCTTCCCTACCCCATCCACTGTCCCCATCATGCCCCCTGATCACACCCTCTCAATACGTGACTGGTAGCATTAAACTACCAGCTTCCCTGCCCCATCCACTGTCCCCATCATGCCCCCTGATCACACCCTCTCACGTGACTGGTAGCATTAAACTACCAGCTTTCCTGCCCCATCCACTGTCCCCATCATGCCCCCTGATCACACCCTCTCAATACGTGACTGGTAGCATTAAACTACCAGCTTCCCTGCCCCATCCACTGTCCCCATCATGCCCCCTGATCACACCCTCTCAATACGTGACTGGTAGCATTAAACTACCAGCTTCCCTGCCCCATCCACTGTCCCCATCATGCCCCTGATCACACCCTCTCAATACGTGACTGGTAGCATTAAACTACCAGCTTCCCTGCCCCATCCACTGTCCCCATCATGCCCCTGGACACTGATCACACCCTCTCAATACGTGACTGGTAGCATTAAACTACCAGCTCCCCTGCCCCATCCACTGTCCCCATCATGCCCCCTGATCACACCCTCTCAATACGTGACTGGTAGCATTAAACTACCAGCTTCCCTGCCCCATCCACTGTCCCCATCATGCCCCCTGATCACACCCTCTCAATACGTGACTGGTAGCATTAAACTACCAGCTCCCCTGCCCCATCCACTGTCCCCATCATGCCCCCTGATCACACCCTCTCAATACGTGACTGGTAGCATTAAACTACCAGCTCCCCTGCCCCATCCACTGTCCCCATCATGCCCCTGATCACACCCTCTCAATACGTGACTGGTAGCATTAAACTACCAGCTCCCCTGCCCCATCCACTGTCCCCATCATGCCCCCTGATCACACCCTCTCAATACGTGACTGGTAGCATTAAACTACCAGCTTCCCTGCCCCATCCACTGTCCCCATCATGCCCCCTGATCACACCCTCTCAATACGTGACTGGTAGCATTAAACTACCAGCTTCCCTGCCCCATCCACTGTCCCCATCATGCCCCCTGATCACACCCTCTCAATACGTGACTGGTAGCATTAAACTACCAGCTTCCCTGCCCCATCCACTGTCCCCATCATGCCCCTGGACACTGATCACACCCTCTCAATACGTGACTGGTAGCATTAAACTACCAGCTTCCCTGCCCCATCCACTGTCCCCATCATGCCCCTGGACACTGATCACACCCTCTCAATACGTGACTGGTAGCATTAAACTACCAGCTTCCCTGCCCCATCCACTGTCCCCATCATGCCCCCTGATCACACCCTCTCAATACGTGACTGGTAGCATTAAACTACCAGCTTCCCTGCCCCATCCACTGTCCCCATCATGCCCCTGATCACACCCTCTCAATACGTGACTGGTAGCATTAAACTACCAGCTTCCTGCCCCATCCACTGTCCCCATCATGCCCCTGGACACTGATCACACCCTCTCAATACGTGACTGGTAGCATTAAACTACCAGCTCCCCTGCCCCATCCACTGTCCCCATCATGCCCCCTGGACACTGATCACACCCTCTCAATACGTGACTGGTAGCATTAAACTACCAGCTCCCCTGCCCCATCCACTGTCCCCATCATGCCCCCTGATCACACCCTCTCAATACGTGACTGGGTTTTAAAAAGTGTATCATCTTGATTTAACATCTTTCTGTCTTTCTTTCTACAGTAGGGGATAACCCAGGAGAGGATAACCCAGGAGAGGATAACCCAGGAGAGTATAACCCAGTAGAGGATAACCCAGTAGAGGATAACCCAGTCTACAATGAGTATAGGATAACACAGTAGAGGATAACCCAGTAGAGGATAACCCAGGAGAGGATAACCCAGGAGAGGATAACCCAGGAGAGTATAACCCAGTAGAGGATAACCCAGTCTACAATGAGTATAGGATAACACAGTAGAGGATAACCCAGTAGAGGATAACCCAGGAGAGGATAACCCAGGAGAGGATAACCCAGGAGAGTATAACCCAGTAGAGGATAACCCAGTAGAGGATAACCCAGTCTACAATGAGTATAGGATAACCCAGTAGAGGATAACCCAGTAGAGGATAACCCAGTCTACAATGAGTATAGTATAACCCAGTAGAGGATAACCCAGTAGAGGATAACCCAGTCTACAATGAGTATAGGATAACCCAGTAGAGGATAACCGAGTCTACAATGAGTAGAGGATAACCCAGTAGAGGATAACCCAGTCTACACTGAGTAGAGGATAACCCAGTAGAGGATAACCCAGTCTACACTGAGTAGAGGATAACCCAGTCTACACTGAGTAGAGGATAACCCAGTCTACACTGAGTAGAGGATAACCCAGTCTACACTGAGTAGAGGATAACCCAGTAGAGGATAACCCAGTCTACAATGAGTAGAGGATAACCCAGTCTACACCCAGTAGAGGATAACCCAGTAGAGGATAACCCAGTAGAGGATAACCCAGTCTACACTGAGTAGAGGATAACCCAGTAGATGATAACCCAGTCTACAATGAGTAGAGGATAACCCAGGAGAGGATAACCCAGTAGAGGATAACCCAGTCTACACTGAGTATAGGATATCCCAGTAGAGGATAACCGAGTCTACAATGAGTAGAGGATAACCCAGTAGAGGATAACCCAGTCTACACTGAGTAGAGGATAACCCAGTAGAAGATAACCCAGTCTACAATGAGTAGAGGATAACCCAGTAGAGGATAACCCAGTCTACACTGAGTAGAGGATAACCCAGTAGAGGATAACCCAGTAGAGGATAACCCAGTAGAGGATAACCCAGTAGAGGATAACCCAGTCTACAATGAGTAGAGGATAACCCAGTCTACAACGAGTAGAGGATAACCCAGTCTACAACGAGTAGAGGATAACCCAGTAGAGGATAACCCAGTAGAGGATAACCCAGTCTACACTGAGTAGAGGATAACCCAGTAGAGGATAACCCAGTCTACACTGAGTAGAGGATAACCCAGTAGAGGATAACCCAGTCTACACTGAGTAGAGGATAACCCAGTAGAGGATAACCCAGTCTACACTGAGTAGAGGATAACCCAGTCTACACTGAGTAGAGGATAACCCAGTAGAGGATAACCCAGTAGAGGATAACCCAGTCTACAACGAGTAGAGGATAACCCAGTAGAGGATAACCCAGTAGAGGATAACCCAGTCTACACTGAGTAGAGGATAACCCAGTAGAGAATAACCCAGTCTACACTGAGTAGAGGATAACCCAGTCTACACTGAGTAGAGGATAACCCAGTCTACACTGAGTAGAGGATAACCCAGTCTACAGTGAGTAGAGGATAACCCAGTAGAGGATAACCCAGTCTACAATGAGTAGAGGATAACCCAGTAGAGGATAACCCAGTCTACACCGAGTAGAGGATAACCCAGTCTACACTGAGTAGAGGATAACCCAGTCTACACTGAGTAGAGGATAACCCAGTAGAGGATAACCCAGTAGAGGATAACCCAGTCTACACTGAGTAGAGGATAACCCAGTCTACACTGAGTAGAGGATAACCCAGTTGGATAACCCAGTAGAGGATAACCCAGTAGAGGATAACCCAGTAGAGGATAACCCAGTAGAGGATAACCCAGTAGAGGATAACCCAGTTGGATAACCCAGTAGAGGATAACCCAGTTGGATAACCCAGTAGAGGATAACCCAGTTGGATAACCCAGTAACTCAGTAGAGGATAGCTCTGTTTGATCAGCTTCTATCTCAAGGCCATCAGACTGGTCATCAGCTTCTATCTCAAGGCCATCAGACTGGTAAACAGCTTCTATCTCAAGGCCCTCAGACTGTTAAACAGCTTCTATCTCAAGGCCATCAGACTGTTAAACAGCTTCTATCTCAAGGCCATCAGACTGGTCATCAGCTTCTATCTCAAGGCCATCAGACTGTTAAACAGCTTCTATCTCAAGGCCATCAGACTGTTAAACAGCTTCTATCTCAAGGCCATCAGACTGTTAAACAGCTTCTACCTCCAGGCCATCAGACTGTTAAACAGCTTCTATCTCAAGGCCATCAGACTGGTCATCAGCTTCTATCTCAAGGCCATCAGACTGTTAAACAGCTTCTATCTCAAGGCCATCAGACTGTTAAACAGCTTCTATCTCAAGGCCATCAGACTGTTAAACAGCTTCTATCTCAAGGCCATCAGACTGGTCATCAGCTTCTATCTCAAGGCCATCAGACTGGTAAACAGCTTCTATCTCAAGGCCATCAGACTGGTCATCAGCTTCTATCTCAAGGCCATCAGACTGGTAAACAGCTTCTATCTCAAGGCCATCAGACTGTTAAACAGCTTCTATCTCAAGGCCATCAGACTGGTAAACAGCTTCTATCTCAAGGCCATCAGACTGATAAACAGCTTCTATCTCAAGGCCATCAGACTGGTCATCAGCTTCTATCTCAAGGCCATCAGACTGGTAAACAGCTTCTATCTCAAGGCCATCAGACTGATAAACAGCTTCTATCTCAAGGCCATCAGACTGGTAAACAGCCATCACAAACACAGAGAGGCTCTAGCCTACACACAGACTTGAAATCATTGGCCACTTTAATAAATGGATCACTAGTGACTTTAATAACTCCACTTTAATCATGTTTACATACCCTACATTACTCATCTCATATGTATATATACTGTACTCTATACCATCTACTGCATCTTGTTTACATACCCTACATTACTCATCTCATATGTATATATACTGTACTCTATACCATCTACTGCATCTTGTTTACATACCCTACATTACTCATCTCATATGTATATACTGTACTCGATACCATCTACTGCATCTTGTTTACATACCCTACATTACTCATCTCATATGTATATACTGTACTCTACACCATCTACTGCATCTTGTTTACATACCCTACATTACTCATCTCATATGTATATACTGTACTCTACACCATCTACTGCATCTTGTTTACATACCCTACATTACTCATCTCATATGTATATACTGTACTCGATACCATCTACTGCATCTTGTTTACATACCCTACATTACTCATCTCATATGTATATACTGTACTCGATACCATCTACTGCATCTTTCCTATGCCTTTCTGTACCATCACTCATTCATATATCTTTATGTACATATTCTTAATCCCTCTACACTTGTGTTTGTTAGGTAGTTGTTGGGGAATTGTTAGGTTACTTACTGCACTGTCGGAATGAGAAGCACAAGCATTTCGCTACACTCACATCTGCTAACCATGTGACCATTAACATCTGCTAACCATGTGACCATTAACATCTGCTAACCATGTGACCATTAACATCTGCTAACCATGTGACCAATAACATCTGCTAACCATGTGACCATTAACATCTGCTGACCGTGTGACCAATAACATCTGCTGACCGTGTGACCAATAACATCTGCTGACCATGTGACCAATAACATCTGCTAACCATGTGACCAATAACATCTGCTAACCATGTGACCAATAACATCTGCTAACCATGTGACCAATAACATCTGCTAACCATGTGACCAATAACATCTGCTAACCATGTGACCATTAACATCTGCTGACCGTGTGACCAATAACATCTGCTGACCGTGTGACCAATAACATCTGCTGACCATGTGACCAATAACATCTGCTAACCATGTGACCAATAACATCTGCTAACCATGTGACCAATAACATCTGCTAACCATGTGACCAATAACATCTGCTAACCATGTGACCAATAACATCTGCTAACCATGTGACCAATAACATCTGCTAACCATGTGACCATTAACATCTGCTAACCATGTGACCAATAACATCTGCTAACCATGTGACCAATAACATCTGCTAACCATGTGACCATTAACATCTGCTAACCATGTGACCATTAACATCTGCTAACCATGTGGCCATTAACATCTGCTAACCATGTGACCATTAACATCTGCTAACCATGTGACCATTAACATCTGCTAACCATGTGACCATTAACATCTGCTAACCATGTGACCAATAACATCTGCTAACCATGTGACCAATAAAATAGGTAAACTACAACAGACCCCTCAGGTGAGGTGTTATAGTAGGTAAACTACAACAGACCCCTCAGGTGAGGTATTATAGTAGGTAAACTACAACAGACCCCTCAGGTGAGGTGTTATAGTAGGTAAACTACAACAGACCCTCAGGTGAGGTATTATAGTAGGTAAACTACAACAGACCCCTCAGGTGAGGTATTATAGTAGGTAAACTACAACAGACCCCTCAGGTGAGGTATTATAGTAGGTAAACTACAACAGACCCCTCAGGTGAGGTGTTATAGTAGGTAAACTACAACAGACCCCTCAGGTGAGGTATTATAGTAGGTAAACTACAACAGACCCCTCAGGTGAGGTATTATAGTAGGTAAACTACAACAGACCCCTCAGGTGAGGTGTTATAGTAGATAAACTACAACAGACCCCTCAGGTGAGGTATTATAGTAGGTAAACTACAACAGACCCCTCAGGTGAGGTGTTATAGTAGATAAACTACAACAGACCCCTCAGGTGAGGTATTATAGTAGGTAAACTACAACAGACCCCTCAGGTGAGGTATTATAGTAGGTAAACTACAACAGACCCCTCAGGTGAGGTATTATAGTAGGTAAACTACAACAGACCCCTCAGGTGAGGTGTTATAGTAGGTAAACTACAACAGACCCCTCAGGTGAGGTGTTATAGTAGATAAACTACAACAGACCCCTCAGGTGAGGTGTTATAGTAGATAAACTACAACAGACCCCTCAGGTGAGGTATTATAGTAGGTAAACTACAACAGACCCCTCAGGTGAGGTATTATAGTAGGTAAACTACAACAGACCCCTCAGGTGAGGTGTTATAGTAGGTAAACTACAACAGACCCCTCAGGTGAGGTATTATAGTAGGTAAACTACAACAGACCCTCAGGTGAGGTGTTATAGTAGATAAACTACAACAGACCCTCAGGTGAGGTGTTATAGTAGGTAAACTACAACAGGCCCTCAGGTGAGGTATTATAGTAGGTAAACTACAACAGACCCCTCAGGTGAGGTGTTATAGTAGGTAAACTACAACAGACCCCTCAGGTGAGGTGTTATAGTAGGTAAACTACAACAGACCCCTCAGGTGAGGTGTTATAGTAGGTAAACTACAACAGACCCTCAGGTGAGGTATTATAGTAGGTAAACTACAACAGACCCTCAGGTGAGGTATTATAGTAGGTAAACTACAACAGACCCCTCAGGTGAGGTATTATAGTAGGTAAACTACAACAGACCCCTCAGGTGAGGTATTATAGTAGGTAAACTACAACAGACCCCTCAGGTGAGGTATTATAGTAGGTAAACTACAACAGACCCTCAGGTGAGGTATTATAGTAGGTAAACTACAACAGACCCCTCAGGTGAGGTGTTATAGTAGGTAAACTACAACAGACCCCTCAGGTGAGGTATTATAGTAGGTAAACTACAACAGACCCCTCAGGTGAGGTGTTATAGTAGGTAAACTACAACAGACCCTCAGGTGAGGTATTATAGTAGGTAAACTACAACAGACCCCTCAGGTGAGGTATTATAGTAGGTAAACTACAACAGACCCTCAGGTGAGGTATTATAGTAGGTAAACTACAACAGACCCCTCAGGTGAGGTATTATAGTAGGTAAACTACAACAGACCCCTCAGGTGAGGTGTTATAGTAGGTAAACTACAACAGACCCCTCAGGTGAGGTATTATAGTAGGTAAACTACAACAGACCCTCAGGTGAGGTATTATAGTAGGTAAACTACAACAGACCCTCAGGTGAGGTATTATAGTAGGTAAACTACAACAGACCCCTCAGGTGAGGTGTTATAGTAGGTAAACTACAACAGACCCCTCAGGTGAGGTGTTATAGTAGATAAACTACAACAGACCCCTCAGGTGAGGTGTTATAGTAGGTAAACTACAACAGACCCCTCAGGTGAGGTGTTATAGTAGGTAAACTACAACAGACCCCTCAGGTGAGGTATTATAGTAGGTAAACTACAACAGACCCCTCAGGTGAGGTATTATAGTAGGTAAACTACAACAGACCCCTCAGGTGAGGTGTTATAGTAGATAAACTACAACAGACCCCTCAGGTGAGGTATTATAGTAGGTAAACTACAACAGACCCCTCAGGTGAGGTGTTATAGTAGGTAAACTACAACAGACCCCTCAGGTGAGGTATTATAGTAGGTAAACTACAACAGACCCCTCAGGTGAGGTGTTATAGTAGGTAAACTACAACAGACCCTCAGGTGAGGTATTATAGTAGGTAAACTACAACAGACCCCTCAGGTGAGGTGTTATAGTAGGTAAACTACAACAGACCCCTCAGGTGAGGTGTTATAGTAGATAAACTACAACAGACCCCTCAGGTGAGGTATTATAGTAGGTAAACTACAACAGACCCCTCAGGTGAGGTATTATAGTAGGTAAACTACAACAGACCCTCAGGTGAGGTGTTATAGTAGGTAAACTACAACAGACCCCTCAGGTGAGGTGTTATAGTAGGTAAACTACAACAGACCCTCAGGTGAGGTATTATAGTAGGTAAACTACAACAGACCCTCAGGTGAGGTATTATAGTAGGTAAACTACAACAGACCCCTCAGGTGAGGTGTTATAGTAGGTAAACTACAACAGACCCCTCAGGTGAGGTGTTATAGTAGGTAAACTACAACAGACCCCTCAGGTGAGGTGTTATAGTAGGTAAACTACAACAGACCCCTCAGGTGAGGTGTTATAGTAGGTAAACTACAACAGACCCTCAGGTGAGGTGTTATAGTAGATAAACTACAACAGACCCCTCAGGTGAGGTATTATAGTAGGTAAACTACAACAGACCCCTCAGGTGAGGTGTTATAGTAGGTAAACTACAACAGACCCCTCAGGTGAGGTATTATAGTAGGTAAACTACAACAGACCCCTCAGGTGAGGTGTTATAGTAGGTAAACTACAACAGACCCCTCAGGTGAGGTATTATAGTAGGTAAACTACAACAGACCCCTCAGGTGAGGTGTTATAGTAGGTAAACTACAACAGACCCCTCAGGTGAGGTATTATAGTAGATAAACTACAACAGACCCCTCAGGTGAGGTATTATAGTAGGTAAACTACAACAGACCCCTCAGGTGAGGTGTTATAGTAGGTAAACTACAACAGACCCCTCAGGTGAGGTGTTATAGTAGGTAAACTACAACAGACCCCTCAGGTGAGGTATTATAGTAGGTAAACTACAACAGACCCCTCAGGTGAGGTGTTATAGTAGGTAAACTACAACAGACCCCTCAGGTGAGGTATTATAGTAGGTAAACTACAACAGACCCCTCAGGTGAGGTGTTATAGTAGGTAAACTACAACAGACCCCTCAGGTGAGGTATTATAGTAGGTAAACTACAACAGACCCTCAGGTGAGGTATTATAGTAGGTAAACTACAACAGACCCCTCAGGTGAGGTATTATAGTAGGTAAACTACAACAGACCCCTCAGGTGAGGTATTATAGTAGGTAAACTACAACAGACCCCTCAGGTGAGGTATTATAGTAGGTAAACTACAACAGACCCCTCAGGTGAGGTGTTATAGTAGGTAAACTACAACAGACCCCTCAGGTGAGGTATTATAGTAGGTAAACTACAACAGACCCCTCAGGTGAGATATTATAGTAGGTAAACTACAACAGACCCCTCAGGTGAGGTGTTATAGTAGATAAACTACAACAGACCCCTCAGGTGAGGTGTTATAGTAGGTAAACTACAACAGACCCCTCAGGTGAGGTGTTATAGTAGGTAAACTACAACAGACCCCTCAGGTGAGGTATTATAGTAGGTAAACTACAACAGACCCCTCAGGTGAGGTATTATAGTAGGTAAACTACAACAGACCCCTCAGGTGAGGTATTATAGTAGGTAAACTACAACAGACCCCTCAGGTGAGGTATTATAGTAGGTAAACTATAACAGACCCCTCAGGTGAGGTGTTATAGTAGGTAAACTACAACAGACCCCTCAGGTGAGGTGTTATAGTAGGTAAACTACAACAGACCCCTCAGGTGAGGTGTTATAGTAGGTAAACTATAACAGACCCCTCAGGTGAGGTGTTATAGTAGGTAAACTACAACAGACCCTCAGGTGAGGTATTATAGTAGGTAAACTACAACAGACCCCTCAGGTGAGGTGTTATAGTAGGTAAACTACAACAGACCCTCAGGTGAGGTGTTATAGTAGGTAAACTACAACAGACCCCTCAGGTGAGGTGTTATAGTAGGTAAACTACAACAGACCCTCAGGTGAGGTATTATAGTAGGTAAACTACAACAGACCCCTCAGGTGAGGTATTATAGTAGGTAAACTACAACAGACCCTCAGGTGAGGTGTTATAGTAGGTAAACTACAACAGACCCCTCAGGTGAGGTGTTATAGTAGGTAAACTACAACAGACCCCTCAGGTGAGGTGTTATAGTAGGTAAACTACAACAGACCCCTCAGGTGAGGTATTATAGTAGGTAAACTACAACAGACCCCTCAGGTGAGGTATTATAGTAGGTAAACTACAACAGACCCTCAGGTGAGGTGTTATAGTAGGTAAACTACAACAGACCCCTCAGGTGAGGTATTATAGTAGGTAAACTACAACAGACCCCTCAGGTGAGGTGTTATAGTAGGTAAACTACAACAGACCCCTCAGGTGAGGTGTTATAGTAGGTAAACTACAACAGACCCTCAGGTGAGGTGTTATAGTAGGTAAACTACAACAGACCCCTCAGGTGAGGTGTTATAGTAGATAAACTACAACAGACCCCTCAGGTGAGGTATTATAGTAGGTAAACTACAACAGACCCCTCAGGTGAGGTATTATAGTAGGTAAACTACAACAGACCCTCAGGTGAGGTATTATAGTAGGTAAACTACAACAGACCCCTCAGGTGAGGTGTTATAGTAGGTAAACTACAACAGACCCCTCAGGTGAGGTGTTATAGTAGATAAACTACAACAGACCCCTCAGGTGAGGTGTTATAGTAGATAAACTACAACAGACCCCTCAGGTGAGGTATTATAGTAGGTAAACTACAACAGACCCCTCAGGTGAGGTATTATAGTAGGTAAACTACAACAGACCCCTCAGGTGAGGTGTTATAGTAGGTAAACTACAACAGACCCCTCAGGTGAGGTATTATAGTAGGTAAACTACAACAGACCCCTCAGGTGAGGTGTTATAGTAGATAAACTACAACAGACCCCTCAGGTGAGGTGTTATAGTAGGTAAACTACAACAGGCCCCTCAGGTGAGGTATTATAGTAGGTAAACTACAACAGACCCCTCAGGTGAGGTGTTATAGTAGGTAAACTACAACAGACCCCTCAGGTGAGGTGTTATAGTAGGTAAACTACAACAGACCCCTCAGGTGAGGTGTTATAGTAGGTAAACTACAACAGACCCTCAGGTGAGGTATTATAGTAGGTAAACTACAACAGACCCTCAGGTGAGGTATTATAGTAGGTAAACTACAACAGACCCCTCAGGTGAGGTATTATAGTAGGTAAACTACAACAGACCCCTCAGGTGAGGTATTATAGTAGGTAAACTACAACAGACCCTCAGGTGAGGTATTATAGTAGGTAAACTACAACAGACCCCTCAGGTGAGGTATTATAGTAGGTAAACTACAACAGACCCCTCAGGTGAGGTGTTATAGTAGGTAAACTACAACAGACCCCTCAGGTGAGGTATTATAGTAGGTAAACTACAACAGACCCCTCAGGTGAGGTGTTATAGTAGGTAAACTACAACAGACCCCTCAGGTGAGGTATTATAGTAGGTAAACTACAACAGACCCTCAGGTGAGGTATTATAGTAGGTAAACTACAACAGACCCCTCAGGTGAGGTATTATAGTAGGTAAACTACAACAGACCCCTCAGGTGAGGTATTATAGTAGGTAAACTACAACAGACCCCTCAGGTGAGGTGTTATAGTAGGTAAACTACAACAGACCCCTCAGGTGAGGTATTATAGTAGGTAAACTACAACAGACCCCTCAGGTGAGGTATTATAGTAGGTAAACTACAACAGACCCTCAGGTGAGGTATTATAGTAGGTAAACTACAACAGACCCTCAGGTGAGGTGTTATAGTAGGTAAACTACAACAGACCCTCAGGTGAGGTGTTATAGTAGATAAACTACAACAGACCCCTCAGGTGAGGTGTTATAGTAGGTAAACTACAACAGACCCTCAGGTGAGGTGTTATAGTAGGTAAACTACAACAGACCCCTCAGGTGAGGTATTATAGTAGGTAAACTACAACAGACCCCTCAGGTGAGGTATTATAGTAGGTAAACTACAACAGACCCTCAGGTGAGGTGTTATAGTAGATAAACTACAACAGACCCTCAGGTGAGGTATTATAGTAGGTAAACTACAACAGACCCCTCAGGTGAGGTGTTATAGTAGGTAAACTACAACAGACCCCTCAGGTGAGGTATTATAGTAGGTAAACTACAACAGACCCCTCAGGTGAGGTGTTATAGTAGATAAACTACAACAGACCCCTCAGGTGAGGTATTATAGTAGGTAAACTACAACAGACCCCTCAGGTGAGGTGTTATAGTAGGTAAACTACAACAGACCCCTCAGGTGAGGTGTTATAGTAGATAAACTACAACAGACCCCTCAGGTGAGGTATTATAGTAGGTAAACTACAACAGACCCTCAGGTGAGGTATTATAGTAGGTAAACTACAACAGACCCTCAGGTGAGGTGTTATAGTAGGTAAACTACAACAGACCCCTCAGGTGAGGTGTTATAGTAGGTAAACTACAACAGACCCCTCAGGTGAGGTATTATAGTAGGTAAACTACAACAGACCCCTCAGGTGAGGTATTATAGTAGGTAAACTACAACAGACCCCTCAGGTGAGGTGTTATAGTAGGTAAACTACAACAGACCCTCAGGTGAGGTGTTATAGTAGGTAAACTACAACAGACCCTCAGGTGAGGTGTTATAGTAGGTAAACTACAACAGACCCCTCAGGTGAGGTGTTATAGTAGGTAAACTACAACAGACCCTCAGGTGAGGTGTTATAGTAGATAAACTACAACAGACCCTCAGGTGAGGTATTATAGTAGGTAAACTACAACAGACCCCTCAGGTGAGGTGTTATAGTAGGTAAACTACAACAGACCCCTCAGGTGAGGTATTATAGTAGGTAAACTACAACAGACCCTCAGGTGAGGTGTTATAGTAGGTAAACTACAACAGACCCTCAGGTGAGGTATTATAGTAGGTAAACTACAACAGACCCTCAGGTGAGGTGTTATAGTAGGTAAACTACAACAGACCCCTCAGGTGAGGTATTATAGTAGATAAACTACAACAGACCCTCAGGTGAGGTATTATAGTAGGTAAACTACAACAGACCCCTCAGGTGAGGTGTTATAGTAGGTAAACTACAACAGACCCTCAGGTGAGGTGTTATAGTAGGTAAACTACAACAGACCCTCAGGTGAGGTATTATAGTAGGTAAACTACAACAGACCCCTCAGGTGAGGTGTTATAGTAGGTAAACTACAACAGACCCCTCAGGTGAGGTATTATAGTAGGTAAACTACAACAGACCCTCAGGTGAGGTGTTATAGTAGGTAAACTACAACAGACCCCTCAGGTGAGGTATTATAGTAGGTAAACTACAACAGACCCCTCAGGTGAGGTATTATAGTAGGTAAACTACAACAGACCCCTCAGGTGAGGTATTATAGTAGGTAAACTACAACAGACCCCTCAGGTGAGGTATTATAGTAGGTAAACTACAACAGACCCCTCAGGTGAGGTATTATAGTAGGTAAACTACAACAGACCCCTCAGGTGAGGTGTTATAGTAGGTAAACTACAACAGACCCCTCAGGTGAGGTATTATAGTAGGTAAACTACAACAGACCCCTCAGGTGAGATATTATAGTAGGTAAACTACAACAGACCCCTCAGGTGAGGTGTTATAGTAGATAAACTACAACAGACCCCTCAGGTGAGGTGTTATAGTAGGTAAACTACAACAGACCCCTCAGGTGAGGTGTTATAGTAGGTAAACTACAACAGACCCCTCAGGTGAGGTATTATAGTAGGTAAACTACAACAGACCCCTCAGGTGAGGTATTATAGTAGGTAAACTACAACAGACCCCTCAGGTGAGGTATTATAGTAGGTAAACTACAACAGACCCTCAGGTGAGGTATTATAGTAGGTAAACTATAACAGACCCTCAGGTGAGGTGTTATAGTAGGTAAACTACAACAGACCCCTCAGGTGAGGTGTTATAGTAGGTAAACTACAACAGACCCTCAGGTGAGGTGTTATAGTAGGTAAACTATAACAGACCCCTCAGGTGAGGTGTTATAGTAGGTAAACTACAACAGACCCTCAGGTGAGGTATTATAGTAGGTAAACTACAACAGACCCCTCAGGTGAGGTGTTATAGTAGGTAAACTACAACAGACCCCTCAGGTGAGGTGTTATAGTAGGTAAACTACAACAGACCCCTCAGGTGAGGTGTTATAGTAGGTAAACTACAACAGACCCCTCAGGTGAGGTATTATAGTAGGTAAACTACAACAGACCCCTCAGGTGAGGTATTATAGTAGGTAAACTACAACAGACCCCTCAGGTGAGGTGTTATAGTAGGTAAACTACAACAGACCCCTCAGGTGAGGTGTTATAGTAGGTAAACTACAACAGACCCCTCAGGTGAGGTGTTATAGTAGGTAAACTACAACAGACCCCTCAGGTGAGGTATTATAGTAGGTAAACTACAACAGACCCCTCAGGTGAGGTATTATAGTAGGTAAACTACAACAGACCCCTCAGGTGAGGTGTTATAGTAGGTAAACTACAACAGACCCCTCAGGTGAGGTATTATAGTAGGTAAACTACAACAGACCCTCAGGTGAGGTGTTATAGTAGGTAAACTACAACAGACCCCTCAGGTGAGGTGTTATAGTAGGTAAACTACAACAGACCCTCAGGTGAGGTGTTATAGTAGGTAAACTACAACAGACCCCTCAGGTGAGGTATTATAGTAGGTAAACTACAACAGACCCCTCAGGTGAGGTGTTATAGTAGGTAAACTACAACAGACCCTCAGGTGAGGTATTATAGTAGGTAAACTACAACAGACCCCTCAGGTGAGGTGTTATAGTAGGTAAACTACAACAGACCCCTCAGGTGAGGTATTATAGTAGGTAAACTACAACAGACCCTCAGGTGAGGTATTATAGTAGGTAAACTACAACAGACCCTCAGGTGAGGTATTATAGTAGGTAAACTACAACAGACCCCTCAGGTGAGGTGTTATAGTAGGTAAACTACAACAGACCCCTCAGGTGAGGTGTTATAGTAGGTAAACTACAACAGACCCCTCAGGTGAGGTATTATAGTAGGTAAACTACAACAGACCCCTCAGGTGAGGTGTTATAGTAGGTAAACTACAACAGACCCCTCAGGTGAGGTGTTATAGTAGATAAACTACAACAGACCCCTCAGGTGAGGTGTTATAGTAGGTAAACTACAACAGACCCCTCAGGTGAGGTGTTATAGTAGGTAAACTACAACAGACCCCTCAGGTGAGGTATTATAGTAGGTAAACTACAACAGACCCTCAGGTGAGGTGTTATAGTAGATAAACTACAACAGACCCCTCAGGTGAGGTATTATAGTAGGTAAACTACAACAGACCCCTCAGGTGAGGTATTATAGTAGGTAAACTACAACAGACCCTCAGGTGAGGTATTATAGTAGGTAAACTACAACAGACCCCTCAGGTGAGGTGTTATAGTAGGTAAACTACAACAGACCCCTCAGGTGAGGTATTATAGTAGGTAAACTACAACAGACCCTCAGGTGAGGTATTATAGTAGGTAAACTACAACAGACCCTCAGGTGAGGTATTATAGTAGGTAAACTACAACAGACCCCTCAGGTGAGGTGTTATAGTAGGTAAACTACAACAGACCCTCAGGTGAGGTGTTATAGTAGGTAAACTACAACAGACCCCTCAGGTGAGGTGTTATAGTAGGTAAACTACAACAGACCCCTCAGGTGAGGTGTTATAGTAGGTAAACTACAACAGACCCCTCAGGTGAGGTATTATAGTAGGTAAACTACAACAGACCCCTCAGGTGAGGTGTTATAGTAGGTAAACTACAACAGACCCCTCAGGTGAGGTATTATAGTAGGTAAACTACAACAGACCCCTCAGGTGAGGTATTATAGTAGGTAAACTACAACAGACCCCTCAGGTGAGGTATTATAGTAGGTAAACTACAACAGACCCCTCAGGTGAGGTGTTATAGTAGGTAAACTACAACAGACCCCTCAGGTGAGGTATTATAGTAGATAAACTACAACAGACCCCTCAGGTGAGGTATTATAGTAGGTAAACTACAACAGACCCCTCAGGTGAGGTATTATAGTAGGTAAACTACAACAGACCCCTCAGGTGAGGTATTATAGTAGGTAAACTATAACAGACCCCTCAGGTGAGGTGTTATAGTAGGTAAACTACAACAGACCCCTCAGGTGAGGTGTTATAGTAGGTAAACTACAACAGACCCCTCAGGTGAGGTGTTATAGTAGGTAAACTATAACAGACCCCTCAGGTGAGGTGTTATAGTAGGTAAACTACAACAGACCCTCAGGTGAGGTATTATAGTAGGTAAACTACAACAGACCCCTCAGGTGAGGTGTTATAGTAGGTAAACTACAACAGACCCCTCAGGTGAGGTATTATAGTAGGTAAACTACAACAGACCCCTCAGGTGAGGTGTTATAGTAGGTAAACTACAACAGACCCCTCAGGTGAGGTATTATAGTAGGTAAACTACAACAGACCCCTCAGGTGAGGTATTATAGTAGGTAAACTACAACAGACCCCTCAGGTGAGGTGTTATAGTAGGTAAACTACAACAGACCCCTCAGGTGAGGTGTTATAGTAGGTAAACTACAACAGACCCTCAGGTGAGGTGTTATAGTAGGTAAACTACAACAGACCCCTCAGGTGAGGTATTATAGTAGGTAAACTACAACAGACCCTCAGGTGAGGTATTATAGTAGATAAACTATAACAGACCCTCAGGTGAGGTGTTATAGTAGGTAAACTACAACAGACCCTCAGGTGAGGTATTATAGTAGGTAAACTACAACAGACCCCTCAGGTGAGGTGTTATAGTAGGTAAACTACAACAGACCCCTCAGGTGAGGTATTATAGTAGGTAAACTACAACAGACCCCTCAGGTGAGGTATTATAGTAGGTAAACTACAACAGACCCCTCAGGTGAGGTATTATAGTAGATAAACTACAACAGACCCTCAGGTGAGGTATTATAGTAGGTAAACTACAACAGACCCTCAGGTGAGGTATTATAGTAGGTAAACTACAACAGACCCTCAGGTGAGGTATTATAGTAGGTAAACTATAACAGACCCTCAGGTGAGGTGTTATAGTAGGTAAACTACAACAGACCCTCAGGTGAGGTGTTATAGTAGGTAAACTACAACAGACCCTCAGGTGAGGTGTTATAGTAGGTAAACTATAACAGACCCCTCAGGTGAGGTGTTATAGTAGGTAAACTACAACAGACCCCTCAGGTGAGGTATTATAGTAGGTAAACTACAACAGACCCTCAGGTGAGGTGTTATAGTAGGTAAACTACAACAGACCCCTCAGGTGAGGTGTTATAGTAGGTAAACTACAACAGACCCCTCAGGTGAGGTGTTATAGTAGGTAAACTACAACAGACCCTCAGGTGAGGTATTATAGTAGGTAAACTACAACAGACCCTCAGGTGAGGTATTATAGTAGGTAAACTACAACAGACCCTCAGGTGAGGTGTTATAGTAGGTAAACTACAATAGACCCCTCAGGTGAGGTATTATAGTAGGTAAACTACAACAGACCCCTCAGGTGAGGTGTTATAGTAGGTAAACTACAACAGACCCCTCAGGTGAGGTATTATAGTAGGTAAACTACAACAGACCCTCAGGTGAGGTATTATAGTAGGTAAACTACAACAGACCCTCAGGTGAGGTGTTATAGTAGGTAAACTACAACAGACCCCTCAGGTGAGGTATTATAGTAGGTAAACTACAACAGACCCCTCAGGTGAGGTGTTATAGTAGGTAAACTACAACAGACCCCTCAGGTGAGGTGTTATAGTAGGTAAACTACAACAGACCCCTCAGGTGAGGTGTTATAGTAGGTAAACTACAACAGACCCCTCAGGTGAGGTATTATAGTAGGTAAACTACAACAGACCCCTCAGGTGAGGTGTTATAGTAGGTAAACTACAACAGACCCCTCAGGTGAGGTATTATAGTAGGTAAACTACAACAGACCCCTCAGGTGAGGTGTTATAGTAGGTAAACTACAACAGACCCCTCAGGTGAGGTATTATAGTAGGTAAACTACAACAGACCCCTCAGGTGAGGTATTATAGTAGGTAAACTACAACAGACCCTCAGGTGAGGTATTATAGTAGGTAAACTACAACAGACCCCTCAGGTGAGGTGTTATAGTAGGTAAACTACAACAGACCCCTCAGGTGAGGTGTTATAGTAGGTAAACTACAACAGACCCCTCAGGTGAGGTATTATAGTAGGTAAACTACAACAGACCCTCAGGTGAGGTGTTATAGTAGGTAAACTACAACAGACCCCTCAGGTGAGGTGTTATAGTAGATAAACTACAACAGACCCCTCAGGTGAGGTGTTATAGTAGGTAAACTACAACAGACCCTCAGGTGAGGTGTTATAGTAGGTAAACTACAACAGACCCCTCAGGTGAGGTATTATAGTAGGTAAACTACAACAGACCCTCAGGTGAGGTGTTATAGTAGATAAACTACAACAGACCCCTCAGGTGAGGTATTATAGTAGGTAAACTACAACAGACCCCTCAGGTGAGGTATTATAGTAGGTAAACTACAACAGACCCCTCAGGTGAGGTATTATAGTAGGTAAACTACAACAGACCCCTCAGGTGAGGTGTTATAGTAGGTAAACTACAACAGACCCCTCAGGTGAGGTATTATAGTAGGTAAACTACAACAGACCCCTCAGGTGAGGTATTATAGTAGGTAAACTACAACAGACCCCTCAGGTGAGGTATTATAGTAGGTAAACTACAACAGACCCCTCAGGTGAGGTGTTATAGTAGGTAAACTACAACAGACCCTCAGGTGAGGTATTATAGTAGGTAAACTACAACAGACCCCTCAGGTGAGGTATTATAGTAGGTAAACTACAACAGACCCTCAGGTGAGGTGTTATAGTAGGTAAACTACAACAGACCCCTCAGGTGAGGTATTATAGTAGATAAACTACAACAGACCCTCAGGTGAGGTATTATAGTAGGTAAACTACAACAGACCCCTCAGGTGAGGTATTATAGTAGGTAAACTACAACAGACCCCTCAGGTGAGGTATTATAGTAGGTAAACTATAACAGACCCCTCAGGTGAGGTGTTATAGTAGGTAAACTACAACAGACCCCTCAGGTGAGGTGTTATAGTAGGTAAACTACAACAGACCCCTCAGGTGAGGTGTTATAGTAGGTAAACTATAACAGACCCCTCAGGTGAGGTGTTATAGTAGGTAAACTACAACAGACCCCTCAGGTGAGGTATTATAGTAGGTAAACTACAACAGACCCCTCAGGTGAGGTGTTATAGTAGGTAAACTACAACAGACCCCTCAGGTGAGGTATTATAGTAGGTAAACTACAACAGACCCCTCAGGTGAGGTGTTATAGTAGGTAAACTACAACAGACCCCTCAGGTGAGGTATTATAGTAGGTAAACTACAACAGACCCCTCAGGTGAGGTATTATAGTAGGTAAACTACAACAGACCCCTCAGGTGAGGTGTTATAGTAGATAAACTACAACAAACCCCTCAGGTGAGGTATTATAGTAGGTAAACTACAACAGACCCCTCAGGTGAGGTATTATAGTAGGTAAACTACAACAGACCCCTCAGGTGAGGTGTTATAGTAGGTAAACTACAACAGACCCCTCAGGTGAGGTATTATAGTAGGTAAACTACAACAGACCCCTCAGGTGAGGTGTTATAGTAGGTAAACTACAACAGACCCCTCAGGTGAGGTGTTATAGTAGGTAAACTACAACAGACCCCTCAGGTGAGGTGTTATAGTAGGTAAACTACAACAGACCCTCAGGTGAGGTATTATAGTAGGTAAACTACAACAGACCCCTCAGGTGAGGTGTTATAGTAGGTAAACTACAACAGACCCCTCAGGTGAGGTATTATAGTAGGTAAACTACAACAGACCCTCAGGTGAGGTGTTATAGTAGGTAAACTACAACAGACCCCTCAGGTGAGGTATTATAGTAGGTAAACTACAACAGACCCCTCAGGTGAGGTATTATAGTAGGTAAACTACAACAGACCCCTCAGGTGAGGTATTATAGTAGGTAAACTACAACAGACCCCTCAGGTGAGGTGTTATAGTAGGTAAACTACAACAGACCCTCAGGTGAGGTGTTATAGTAGGTAAACTACAACAGACCCCTCAGGTGAGGTATTATAGTAGGTAAACTACAACAGACCCCTCAGGTGAGGTGTTATAGTAGGTAAACTACAACAGACCCCTCAGGTGAGGTGTTATAGTAGATAAACTACAACAGACCCCTCAGGTGAGGTGTTATAGTAGGTAAACTACAACAGACCCCTCAGGTGAGGTGTTATAGTAGGTAAACTACAACAGACCCCTCAGGTGAGGTATTATAGTAGGTAAACTACAACAGACCCCTCAGGTGAGGTGTTATAGTAGATAAACTACAACAGACCCCTCAGGTGAGGTATTATAGTAGGTAAACTACAACAGACCCCTCAGGTGAGGTATTATAGTAGGTAAACTACAACAGACCCCTCAGGTGAGGTATTATAGTAGGTAAACTACAACAGACCCCTCAGGTGAGGTGTTATAGTAGGTAAACTACAACAGACCCCTCAGGTGAGGTATTATAGTAGGTAAACTACAACAGACCCTCAGGTGAGGTATTATAGTAGGTAAACTACAACAGACCCCTCAGGTGAGGTATTATAGTAGGTAAACTACAACAGACCCCTCAGGTGAGGTGTTATAGTAGGTAAACTACAACAGACCCTCAGGTGAGGTGTTATAGTAGGTAAACTACAACAGACCCTCAGGTGAGGTGTTATAGTAGGTAAACTACAACAGACCCCTCAGGTGAGGTGTTATAGTAGGTAAACTACAACAGACCCCTCAGGTGAGGTATTATAGTAGGTAAACTACAACAGACCCCTCAGGTGAGGTGTTATAGTAGGTAAACTACAACAGACCCCTCAGGTGAGGTATTATAGTAGGTAAACTACAACAGACCCTCAGGTGAGGTATTATAGTAGGTAAACTACAACAGACCCCTCAGGTGAGGTATTATAGTAGGTAAACTACAACAGACCCCTCAGGTGAGGTGTTATAGTAGGTAAACTACAACAGACCCCTCAGGTGAGGTATTATAGTAGATAAACTACAACAGACCCCTCAGGTGAGGTATTATAGTAGGTAAACTACAACAGACCCTCAGGTGAGGTATTATAGTAGGTAAACTACAACAGACCCCTCAGGTGAGGTATTATAGTAGGTAAACTATAACAGACCCCTCAGGTGAGGTGTTATAGTAGGTAAACTACAACAGACCCTCAGGTGAGGTGTTATAGTAGGTAAACTACAACAGACCCTCAGGTGAGGTGTTATAGTAGGTAAACTATAACAGACCCCTCAGGTGAGGTGTTATAGTAGGTAAACTACAACAGACCCCTCAGGTGAGGTATTATAGTAGGTAAACTACAACAGACCCTCAGGTGAGGTGTTATAGTAGGTAAACTACAACAGACCCTCAGGTGAGGTATTATAGTAGGTAAACTACAACAGACCCCTCAGGTGAGGTGTTATAGTAGGTAAACTACAACAGACCCCTCAGGTGAGGTATTATAGTAGGTAAACTACAACAGACCCTCAGGTGAGGTATTATAGTAGGTAAACTACAACAGACCCCTCAGGTGAGGTGTTATAGTAGGTAAACTACAACAGACCCCTCAGGTGAGGTGTTATAGTAGGTAAACTACAACAGACCCCTCAGGTGAGGTGTTATAGTAGGTAAACTACAACAGACCCTCAGGTGAGGTATTATAGTAGGTAAACTACAACAGACCCCTCAGGTGAGGTATTATAGTAGATAAACTATAACAGACCCCTCAGGTGAGGTGTTATAGTAGGTAAACTACAACAGACCCCTCAGGTGAGGTATTATAGTAGGTAAACTACAACAGACCCCTCAGGTGAGGTGTTATAGTAGGTAAACTACAACAGACCCTCAGGTGAGGTATTATAGTAGGTAAACTACAACAGACCCCTCAGGTGAGGTATTATAGTAGGTAAACTACAACAGACCCTCAGGTGAGGTATTATAGTAGATAAACTACAACAGACCCCTCAGGTGAGGTATTATAGTAGGTAAACTACAACAGACCCCTCAGGTGAGGTATTATAGTAGGTAAACTACAACAGACCCCTCAGGTGAGGTATTATAGTAGGTAAACTATAACAGACCCCTCAGGTGAGGTGTTATAGTAGGTAAACTACAACAGACCCCTCAGGTGAGGTGTTATAGTAGGTAAACTACAACAGACCCCTCAGGTGAGGTGTTATAGTAGGTAAACTATAACAGACCCCTCAGGTGAGGTGTTATAGTAGGTAAACTACAACAGACCCCTCAGGTGAGGTATTATAGTAGGTAAACTACAACAGACCCTCAGGTGAGGTGTTATAGTAGGTAAACTACAACAGACCCTCAGGTGAGGTGTTATAGTAGGTAAACTACAACAGACCCCTCAGGTGAGGTGTTATAGTAGGTAAACTACAACAGACCCCTCAGGTGAGGTATTATAGTAGGTAAACTACAACAGACCCCTCAGGTGAGGTATTATAGTAGGTAAACTACAACAGACCCCTCAGGTGAGGTGTTATAGTAGGTAAACTACAATAGACCCCTCAGGTGAGGTATTATAGTAGGTAAACTACAACAGACCCCTCAGGTGAGGTGTTATAGTAGGTAAACTACAACAGACCCCTCAGGTGAGGTATTATAGTAGGTAAACTACAACAGACCCCTCAGGTGAGGTATTATAGTAGGTAAACTACAACAGACCCCTCAGGTGAGGTGTTATAGTAGGTAAACTACAACAGACCCCTCAGGTGAGGTATTATAGTAGGTAAACTACAACAGACCCCTCAGGTGAGGTGTTATAGTAGGTAAACTACAACAGACCCCTCAGGTGAGGTGTTATAGTAGGTAAACTACAACAGACCCCTCAGGTGAGGTGTTATAGTAGGTAAACTACAACAGACCCCTCAGGTGAGGTATTATAGTAGGTAAACTACAACAGACCCCTCAGGTGAGGTGTTATAGTAGGTAAACTACAACAGACCCCTCAGGTGAGGTATTATAGTAGGTAAACTACAACAGACCCCTCAGGTGAGGTGTTATAGTAGGTAAACTACAACAGACCCCTCAGGTGAGGTATTATAGTAGGTAAACTACAACAGACCCCTCAGGTGAGGTATTATAGTAGGTAAACTACAACAGACCCCTCAGGTGAGGTATTATAGTAGGTAAACTACAACAGACCCTCAGGTGAGGTGTTATAGTAGGTAAACTACAACAGACCCTCAGGTGAGGTGTTATAGTAGGTAAACTACAACAGACCCTCAGGTGAGGTATTATAGTAGGTAAACTACAACAGACCCCTCAGGTGAGGTGTTATAGTAGGTAAACTACAACAGACCCCTCAGGTGAGGTGTTATAGTAGATAAACTACAACAGACCCTCAGGTGAGGTGTTATAGTAGGTAAACTACAACAGACCCTCAGGTGAGGTGTTATAGTAGGTAAACTACAACAGACCCCTCAGGTGAGGTATTATAGTAGGTAAACTACAACAGACCCCTCAGGTGAGGTGTTATAGTAGATAAACTACAACAGACCCCTCAGGTGAGGTATTATAGTAGGTAAACTACAACAGACCCCTCAGGTGAGGTATTATAGTAGGTAAACTACAACAGACCCCTCAGGTGAGGTATTATAGTAGGTAAACTACAACAGACCCTCAGGTGAGGTGTTATAGTAGGTAAACTACAACAGACCCCTCAGGTGAGGTATTATAGTAGGTAAACTACAACAGACCCCTCAGGTGAGGTATTATAGTAGGTAAACTACAACAGACCCTCAGGTGAGGTATTATAGTAGGTAAACTACAACAGACCCCTCAGGTGAGGTGTTATAGTAGGTAAACTACAACAGACCCCTCAGGTGAGGTATTATAGTAGGTAAACTACAACAGACCCTCAGGTGAGGTATTATAGTAGGTAAACTACAACAGACCCCTCAGGTGAGGTGTTATAGTAGGTAAACTACAACAGACCCCTCAGGTGAGGTATTATAGTAGATAAACTACAACAGACCCTCAGGTGAGGTATTATAGTAGGTAAACTACAACAGACCCCTCAGGTGAGGTATTATAGTAGGTAAACTACAACAGACCCCTCAGGTGAGGTATTATAGTAGGTAAACTATAACAGACCCTCAGGTGAGGTGTTATAGTAGGTAAACTACAACAGACCCTCAGGTGAGGTGTTATAGTAGGTAAACTACAACAGACCCTCAGGTGAGGTGTTATAGTAGGTAAACTATAACAGACCCCTCAGGTGAGGTGTTATAGTAGGTAAACTACAACAGACCCCTCAGGTGAGGTATTATAGTAGGTAAACTACAACAGACCCCTCAGGTGAGGTGTTATAGTAGGTAAACTACAACAGACCCCTCAGGTGAGGTATTATAGTAGGTAAACTACAACAGACCCCTCAGGTGAGGTGTTATAGTAGGTAAACTACAACAGACCCCTCAGGTGAGGTATTATAGTAGGTAAACTACAACAGACCCTCAGGTGAGGTATTATAGTAGGTAAACTACAACAGACCCCTCAGGTGAGGTGTTATAGTAGATAAACTACAACAAACCCCTCAGGTGAGGTATTATAGTAGGTAAACTACAACAGACCCCTCAGGTGAGGTATTATAGTAGGTAAACTACAACAGACCCCTCAGGTGAGGTATTATAGTAGGTAAACTACAACAGACCCCTCAGGTGAGGTGTTATAGTAGGTAAACTACAACAGACCCCTCAGGTGAGGTATTATAGTACGTAAACTACAACAGACCCCTCAGGTGAGGTATTATAGTAGGTAAACTACAACAGACCCCTCAGGTGAGGTATTATAGTAGGTAAACTACAACAGACCCCTCAGGTGAGGTGTTATAGTAGGTAAACTACAACAGACCCCTCAGGTGAGGTGTTATAGTAGGTAAAATACAACAGACCCCTCAGGTGAGGTGTTATAGTAGGTAAACTACAACAGACCCCTCAGGTGAGGTGTTATAGTAGGTAAACTACAACAGACCCCTCAGGTGAGGTATTATAGTAGGTAAACTACAACAGACCCCTCAGGTGAGGTGTTATAGTAGGTAAACTACAACAGACCCCTCAGGTGAGGTATTATAGTAGGTAAACTACAACAGACCCCTCAGGTGAGGTATTATAGTAGGTAAACTACAACAGACCCCTCAGGTGAGGTATTATAGTAGGTAAACTACAACAGACCCCTCAGGTGAGGTGTTATAGTAGGTAAACTACAACAGACCCCTCAGGTGAGGTATTATAGTAGATAAACTACAACAGACTCCTCAGGTGAGGTATTATAGTAGGTAAACTACAACAGACCCCTCAGGTGAGGTATTATAGTAGGTAAACTACAACAGACCCCTCAGGTGAGGTGTTATAGTAGGTAAACTACAACAGACCCCTCAGGTGAGGTGTTATAGTAGGTAAACTACAACAGACCCTCAGGTGAGGTGTTATAGTAGGTAAACTACAACAGACCCCTCAGGTGAGGTGTTATAGTAGGTAAACTACAACAGACCCCTCAGGTGAGGTGTTATAGTAGGTAAACTACAACAGACCCCTCAGGTGAGGTGTTATAGTAGGTAAACTACAACAGACCCCTCAGGTGAGGTGTTATAGTAGGTAAACTACAACAGACCCCTCAGGTGAGGTGTTATAGTAGGTAAACTACAACAGACCCTCAGGTGAGGTGTTATAGTAGGTAAACTACAACAGACCCCTCAGGTGAGGTGTTATAGTAGGTAAACTACAACAGACCCCTCAGGTGAGGTGTTATAGTAGGTAAACTACAACAGACCCCTCAGGTGAGGTATTATAGTAGGTAAACTACAACAGACCCCTCAGGTGAGGTATTATAGTAGGTAAACTACAACAGACCCCTCAGGTGAGGTATTATAGTAGGTAAACTACAACAGACCCCTCAGGTGAGGTATTATAGTAGGTAAACTACAACAGACCCCTCAGGTGAGGTATTATAGTAGGTAAACTACAACAGACCCCTCAGGTGAGGTATTATAGTAGGTAAACTACAACAGACCCCTCAGGTGAGGTATTATAGTAGGTAAACTACAACAGACCCTCAGGTGAGGTGTTATAGTAGGTAAACTACAACAGACCCCTCAGGTGAGGTGTTATAGTAGGTAAACTACAACAGACCCTCAGGTGAGGTATTATAGTAGGTAAACTACAACAGACCCCTCAGGTAAGGTGTTATAGTAGGTAAACTACAACAGACCCTCAGGTGAGGTGTTATAGTAGGTAAACTACAACAGACCCTCAGGTGAGGTGTTATAGTAGGTAAACTACAACAGACCCTCAGGTGAGGTATTATAGTAGGTAAACTACAACAGACCCCTCAGGTGAGGTGTTATAGTAGGTAAACTACAACAGACCCTCAGGTGAGGTGTTATAGTAGGTAAACTACAACAGACCCTCAGGTGAGGTGTTATAGTAGGTAAACTACAACAGACCCCTCAGGTGAGGTGTTATAGTAGGTAAACTACAACAGACCCCTCAGGTGAGGTGTTATAGTAGGTAAACTACAACAGACCCCTCAGGTGAGGTGTTATAGTAGGTAAACTACAACAGACCCTCAGGTGAGGTGTTATAGTAGGTAAACTACAACAGACCCCTCAGGTGAGGTGTTATAGTAGGTAAACTACAACAGACCCCTCAGGTGAGGTGTTATAGTAGGTAAACTACAACAGACCCCTCAGGTGAGGTGTTATAGTAGGTAAACTACAACAGACCCTCAGGTGAGGTGTTATAGTAGGTAAACTACAACAGACCCC
>NC_060182.1:99712218-99729577 GCF_021184085.1 Oncorhynchus gorbuscha
ATGTGACCTCTATAGTGGTCTGGACACCATTCCCTAGCCAGAGTGATGTGACCTCTATACTGGTCTGGATACCATTCCCTAGCCAGAGTGATGTGACCTCTATACTGGTCTGGATACCATTCCCTAGCCAGAGTGATGTGACCTCTATACTGGTCTGGACACCATTCCCTAGCCAGAGTGATGTGACCTCTATACTGGTCTGGATACCATTCCCTAGCCAGAGTGATGTGACCTCTATACTGGTCTGGACACCATTCCCTAGCCAGAGTGATGTGACCTCTATACTGGTCTGGTCACCATTCCCTAGCCAGAGTGATGTGACCTCTATACTGGTCTGGATACCATTCCCTAGCCAGAGTGATGTGACCTCTATACTGGTCTGGACACCATTCCCTAGCCAGAGTGATGTGACCTCTATACTGGTCTGGACACCATTCCCTAGCCAGAGTGATGTGACCTCTATACTGGTCTGGTCTGGACACCATTCCCTAGCCAGAGTGATGTGACCTCTATACTGGTCTGGTCACCATTCCCTAGCCAGAGTGATGTGACCTCTATACTGGTCTGGATACCATTCCCTAGCCAGAGTGATGTGACCTCTATACTGGTCTGGTCACCATTCCCTAGCCAGAGTGATGTGACCTCTATACTGGTCTGGATACCATTCCCTAGCCAGAGTGATGTGACCTCTATACTGGTCTGGACACCATTCCCTGGGCAGAGTGATGTGACCTCTATACTGGTCTGGACACCATTCCCTAGCCAGAGTGATGTGACCTCTATACTGGTCTGGACACCATTCCCTAGCCAGAGTGATGTGACCTCTATACTGGTCTGGTCTGGATACCATTCCCTAGCCAGAGTGATGTGACCTCTATACTGGTCTGGTCTGGATACCATTCCCTAGCCAGAGTGATGTGACCTCTATACTGGTCTGGATACCATTCCCTAGCCAGAGTGATGTGACCTCTATACTGGTCTGGTCACCATTCCCTAGCCAGAGTGATGTGACCTCTATACTGGTCTGGATACCATTCCCTAGCCAGAGTGATGTGACCTCTATACTGGTCTGGTCACCATTCCCTAGCCAGAGTGATGTGACCTCTATACTGGTCTGGATACCATTCCCTAGCCAGAGTGATGTGACCTCTATACTGGTCTGGTCTGGATACCATTCCCTAGCCAGAGTGATGTGACCTCTATACTGGTCTGGTCACCATTCCCTAGCCAGAGTGATGTGACCTCTATACTGGTCTGGATACCATTCCCTAGCCAGAGTGATGTGACCTCTATACTGGTCTGGACACCATTCCCTAGCCAGAGTGATGTGACCTCTATACTGGTCTGGACACCATTCCCTAGCCAGAGTGATGTGACCTCTATACTGGTCTGGTCTGGATACCATTCCCTAGCCAGAGTGATGTGACCTCTATACTGGTCTGGATACCATTCCCTAGCCAGAGTGATGTGACCTCTATACTGGTCTGGATACCATTCCCTAGCCAGAGTGATGTGACCTCTATACTGGTCTGGTCTGGATACCATTCCCTAGCCAGAGTGATGTGACCTCTATACTGGTCTGGACACCATTCCCTAGCCAGAGTGATGTGACCTCTATACTGGTCTGGTCTGGATACCATTCCCTAGCCAGAGTGATGTGACCTCTATACTGGTCTGGATACCATTCCCTAGCCAGAGTGATGTGACCTCTATACTGGTCTGGACACCATTCCCTAGCCAGAGTGATGTGACCTCTATACTGGTCTGGATACCATTCCCTAGCCAGAGTGATGTGACCTCTATACTGGTCTGGACACCATTCCCTAGCCAGAGTGATGTGACCTCTATACTGGTCTGGTCACCATTCCCTAGCCAGAGTGATGTGACCTCTATACTGGTCTGGTCTGGATACCATTCCCTAGCCAGAGTGATGTGACCTCTATACTGGTCTGGTCACCATTCCCTAGCCAGAGTGATGTGACCTCTATACTGGTCTGGATACCATTCTCTAGCCAGAGTGATGTGACCTCTATACTGGTCTGGATACCATTCCCTAGCCAGAGTGATGTGACCTCTATACTGGTCTGGACACCATTCCCTAGCCAGAGTGATGTGACCTCTATACTGGTCTGGATACCATTCCCTAGCCAGAGTGATGTGACCTCTATACTGGTCTGGATACCATTCCCTAGCCAGAGTGATGTGACCTCTATACTGGTCTGGTCACCATTCCCTAGCCAGAGTGATGTGACCTCTATACTGGTCTGGTCTGGATACCATTCCCTAGCCAGAGTGATGTGACCTCTATACTGGTCTGGTCTGGATACCATTCCCTAGCCAGAGTGATGTGACCTCTATACTGGTCTGGTCTGGATACCATTCCCTAGCCAGAGTGATGTGACCTCTATACTGGTCTGGTCTGGATACCATTCCCTAGCCAGAGTGATGTGACCTCTATACTGGTCTGGATACCATTCCCTAGCCAGAGTGATGTGACCTCTATACTGGTCTGGACACCATTCCCTAGCCAGAGTGATGTGATCTCTATACTGGTCTGGACACCATTCCCTAGCCAGAGTGATGTGACCTCTATACTGGTCTGGATACCATTCCCTAGCCAGAGTGATGTGACCTCTATACTGGTCTGGACACCATTCCCCAGCCAGAGTGATGTGACCTCTATACTGGTCTGGTCTGGATACCATTCCCTAGCCAGAGTGATGTGACCTCTATACTGGTCTGGACACCATTCCCTAGCCAGAGTGATGTGACCTCTATACTGGTCTGGACACCATTCCCTAGCCAGAGTGATGTGACCTCTATACTGGTCTGGTCTGGATACCATTCCCTAGCCAGAGTGATGTGACCTCTATACTGGTCTGGACACCATTCCCTAGCCAGAGTGATGTGACCTCTATACTGGTCTGGATACCATTCCCTAGCCAGAGTGATGTGACCTCTATACTGGTCTGGACTCCATTCCCTAGCCAGAGTGATGTGACCTCTCTACTGGTCTGGTCACCAGACTAGTCCAACGCTCTAACCACTAGGCTACACTACCGCCCCAGTAATATGGCTTAGATGTGTCTGGAAAAAAATATATATATATTGAGCTTCAACGTCAGGATATAATGTTAGCTAGCTAGCTAACAACTGTTGATAGGAGAGAAGAGTGGCTTGGTTTCAGCTTCACAGCTCGGTACATAGAACATCTAGATTTCCAATATGGGCACGACACATTTATCACTTTGAATTAGACTGTATGATCTATAATCCTAATTCTGTCTATCATGTTCTTTCTCTTAGCCTTTTTACTCAGATTTAATCATTTACTCAGCTCAGATAGCAGAGAAAATATGGTTTTGAATTACATCAACACACTTCTCGGTCATTCAAACAGAAGGCACTTTTTATTTTAATTTATTTTTTAAATAATATGTTTATTATTTTCCAATAAAAAATAAAATAAAAAAGACAGCAATTCATTGACATTCATTGTACTGTTGAATGGGATGGCCAATTTAGAGGACAAAACAAAACCTAACTCACACATACACAAAATAAAACAAAATCCTAGGGGTTCCATGGCTATAGCGAAGAGAGCAGGAGAAATAGGGCACCCCTGTCGGCACCCCTTGAACAGGCGAAATGACTGCGACATTTCCTGATTGGTTACCACGGAAGACACTGAGATGTGCATAAATAATTCTTATCCAATTAATAAATCCCTTTCCGAACCCGAAGTGCTCCAGAACCGACATCATATACTTCCACTCAATCTGATCAAACGCCTTCTCTGCATCAAGAGCTATTACCACGGCCTCAACCTTCTCTGCATCAAGAGCTATTACCACGGCCTCAACCTTCTCTGCATCAAGAGCTATTACCACTGCCTCAACCTTCTCTGCATCAAGAGCTATTACCACGGCCTCAACCTTCTCTGCATCAAGAGCTATTACCACGGCCTCAACCTTCTCTGCATCAAGAGCTATTACCACTGCCTCAACCTTCTCTGCATCAAGAGCTATTACCACTGCCTCAACCTTCTCTGCATCAAGAGCTATTACCACTGCCTCAACCTTCTCTGCATCAAGAGCTATTACCACTGCCTCAACCTTCTCTGCATCAAGAGCTATTACCACTGCCTCAACCTTCTCTGCATCAAGAGCTATTACCACTGCCTCAACCTTCTCTGCATCAAGAGCTATTACCACTGCCTCAACCTTCTCTGCATCAAGAGCTATTACCACGGCCTCAACCTTCTCTGCATCAAGAGCTATTACCACTGCCTCAACCTTCTCTGCATCAAGAGCTATTACCACGGCCTCAACCTTCTCTGCATCAAGAGCTATTACCACTGCCTCAACCTTCTCTGCATCAAGAGCTATTACCACTGCCTCAACCTTCTCTGCATCAAGAGCTATTACCACTGCCTCAACCTTCTCTGCATCAAGAGCTATTACCACTGCCTCAACCTTCTCTGCATCAAGAGCTATTACCACGGCCTCAACCTTCTCTGCATCAAGAGCTATTACCACTGCCTCAACCTTCTCTGCATCAAGAGCTATTACCACGGCCTCAACCTTCTCTGCATCAAGAGCTATTACCACTGCCTCAACCTTCTCTGCATCAAGAGCTATTACCACTGCCTCAACCTTCTCTGCATCAAGAGCTATTACCACTGCCTCAACCTTCTCTGCATCAAGAGCTATTACCACTGCCTCAACCTTCTCTGCATCAAGAGCTATTACCACGGCCTCAACCTTCTCTGCATCAAGAGCTATTACCACTGCCTCAACCTTCTCTGCATCAAGAGCTATTACCACTGCCTCAACCTTCTCTGCATCAAGAGCTATTACCACTGCCTCAACCTTCTCTGCATCAAGAGCTATTACCACTGCCTCAACCTTCTCTGCATCAAGAGCTATTACCACTGCCTCAACCTTCTCTGCATCATCAAGAGCTATTACCACTGCCTCAACCTTCTCTGCATCAAGAGCTATTACCACTGCCTCAACCTTCTCTGCATCAAGAGCTATTACCACTGCCTCAACCTTCTCTGCATCAAGAGCTATTACCACGGCCTCAACCTTCTCTGCATCAAGAGCTATTACCACGGCCTCAACCTTCTCTGCATCAAGAGCTATTACCACTGCCTCAACCTTCTCTGCATCAAGAGCTATTACCACTGACACTACCTTCTCTGCATCAAGAGCTATTACCACTGCCTCAACCTTCTCTGCATAAAGAGCTATTACCACTGACACTACCTTCTCTGCATCAAGAGCTATTACCACTGCCTCAACCTTCTCTGCATCAAGAGCTATTACCACTGCCTCAACCTTCTCTGCATCAAGAGCTATTACCACTGCCTCAACCTTCTCTGCATCAAGAGCTATTAACACGGCCTCAACCTTCTCTGCATCAAGAGCTATTACCACGGCCTCAACCTTCTCTGCATCAAGAGCTATTACCACTGCCTCAACCTTCTCTGCATCAAGAGCTATTACCACTGACACTACCTTCTCTGCATCAAGAGCTATTACCACTGCCTCAACCTTCTCTGCATAAAGAGCTATTACCACTGACACTACCTTCTCTGCATCAAGAGCTATTACCACTGCCTCAACCTTCTCTGCATCAAGAGCTATTACCACTGCCTCAACCTTCTCTGCATCAAGAGCTATTACCACTGCCTCAACCTTCTCTGCATCAAGAGCTATTACCACGGCCTCAACCTTCTCTGCATCAAGAGCTATTACCACTGCCTCAACCTTCTCTGCATAAAGAGCTATTACCACTGACACTACCTTCTCTGCATCAAGAGCTATTACCACTGCCTCAACCTTCTCTGCATCAAGAGCTATTACCACTGCCTCAACCTTCTCTGCATCAAGAGCTATTACCACTGCCTCAACCTTCTCTGCATCAAGAGCTATTAACACGGCCTCAACCTTCTCTGCATCAAGAGCTATTACCACGGCCTCAACCTTCTCTGCATCAAGAGCTATTACCACTGCCTCAACCTTCTCTGCATCAAGAGCTATTACCACTGACACTACCTTCTCTGCATCAAGAGCTATTACCACTGCCTCAACCTTCTCTGCATAAAGAGCTATTACCACTGACACTACCTTCTCTGCATCAAGAGCTATTACCACTGCCTCAACCTTCTCTGCATCAAGAGCTATTACCACGGCCTCAACCTTCTCTGCATCAAGAGCTATTACCACTGCCTCAACCTTCTCTGCATCAAGAGCTATTACCACTGCCTCAACCTTCTCTGCATCAAGAGCTATTACCACTGCCTCAACCTTCTCTGCATCAAGAGCTATTACCACTGCCTCAACCTTCTCTGCATCAAGAGCTATTACCACGGCCTCAACCTTCTCTGCATCAAGAGCTATTACCACTGCCTCAACCTTCTCTGCATCAAGAGCTATTACCACTGCCTCAACCTTCTCTGCATCAAGAGCTATTACCACGGCCTCAACCTTCTCTGCATCAAGAGCTATTACCACTGACACTACCTTCTCTGCATCAAGAGCTATTACCACTGCCTCAACCTTCTCTGCATCAAGAGCTATTACCACTGCCTCAACCTTCTCTGCATCAAGAGCTATTACCACTGACACTACCTTCTCTGCATCAAGAGCTATTACCACGGCCTCAACCTTCTCTGCATCAAGAGCTATTACCACTGCCTCAACCTTCTCTGCATCAAGAGCTATTACCACTGCCTCAACCTTCTCTGCATCAAGAGCTATTACCACTGCCTCAACCTTCTCTGCATCAAGAGCTATTACCACGGCCTCAACCTTCTCTGCATCAAGAGCTATTACCATGGCCTCAACCTTCTCTGCATCAAGAGCTATTACCACTGCCTCAACCTTCTCTGCATCAAGAGCTATTACCACTGACACTACCTTCTCTGCATCAAGAGCTATTACCACTGCCTCAACCTTCTCTGCATAAAGAGCTATTACCACTGACACTACCTTCTCTGCATCAAGAGCTATTACCACTGCCTCAACCTTCTCTGCATCAAGAGCTATTACCACTGCCTCAACCTTCTCTGCATCAAGAGCTATTACCACTGCCTCAACCTTCTCTGCATCAAGAGCTATTAACACGGCCTCAACCTTCTCTGCATCAAGAGCTATTAACACGGCCTCAACCTTCTCTGCATCAAGAGCTATTACCACGGCCTCAACCTTCTCTGCATCAAGAGCTATTACCACTGCCTCAACCTTCTCTGCATCAAGAGCTATTACCACTGACACTACCTTCTCTGCATCAAGAGCTATTACCACTGCCTCAACCTTCTCTGCATAAAGAGCTATTACCACTGACACTACCTTCTCTGCATCAAGAGCTATTACCACTGCCTCAACCTTCTCTGCATCAAGAGCTATTACCACTGCCTCAACCTTCTCTGCATCAAGAGCTATTAGCTATTACCACTGCCTCAACCTTCTCTGCATCAAGAGCTATTACCACTGCCTCAACCTTCTCTGCATCAAGAGCTATTACCACGGCCTCAACCTTCTCTGCATCAAGAGCTATTACCACTGCCTCAACCTTCTCTGCATCAAGAGCTATTACCACTGCCTCAACCTTCTCTGCATCAAGAGCTATTACCACTGCCTCAACCTTATGATCGTGATACGTTGAAAAGACGTTTCCAATTATAGTGTATATGTCGGCCCGGGATAAAACCTGTCTGGGCAGGGTGTATGATGTCGGAAATGTATGTTTTCAATATCTTTGTCAACACCTTGTTTCCTATGGGGAGTAACGACACGGGGCGATAAGACGACATCTCCATGGAATCTCTATCTTTTTTCAAGATCAGTGCTATTGTTGCCTCATACAGTGTTTGCGGGAGTTTGGCATTTTCTTTGGATTGTTTAAAAATTCGCAACACAAGTAGAGATATACGAGGATTTCGTCCTAAAAACGTTCTCTTGTTCCCTAACTCTCTTTCAGTTTCTCTCAGCCTAGTACAGCTGTTTATCTAAAAGGGGATCTAACATACAGTTAAAGTCCCCTCCAACAATAACACTCGTATCCGATATATTTTGTATGGCCTTAAATACCCTTTGAAAAAATAATGGATCATCGAAGTTTGGTCCATATAAATTGACCAAGGTTATTGGTTTCGAATTCAGTATACAAGCCACAATTAACATACCGACCATTAGGATCTGAAATGGAGGATGAGTAAACAACATACCGACCATTAGGATCTGAAATGGAGGATGAGTAAACAACATTCCGACCATTAGGATCTGAAATGGAGGTTGAGTAAACAACATACCGACCATTAGGATCTGAAATGGAGGATGAGTAAACAACATACCGACCATTAGGATCTGAAATGGAGGATGAGTAAACAACATACCGACCATTAGAATCTGAAATGGAGGTTGAGTAAACAAAAGGAATGTTTTTCTTTATCAAGATTGCTACCCCTCTCGCTTCCAAGTTAGACTGGTATATCTGACCGATCCAGCCGACTCGTAGCTTGGCCTGAGCGGAGTGTTGAATATGAGTTTCTTGAAGAAGCTCTATGTCAGCACCCAGTGATTTAACCTTAGCTGGTTTCACCACATGCCCTAAGCCATTACAGTTCCAGCTGACTATCTTTATTCCACCTGGTCTACTCTGTGCTCTGTCACTATGTAGCATTTCTTATTTTAGAGCAAATTATTGCTGTCATACAAAACCCAGAAGAAAAACGTCCCGCCGTGCGGGAGCTTGTCATGCCACCTGTACTAATAATAAACGTGAACATAAAACACAGACCCCATCCCCCCTCCCGTCCATTCACAAACCTTAGGGTGTCTAGACATACAGCTTGAACTAACTCTATAGATGCTCCGCATGTAAACTAATATTAAATAACACTTAACACTTCAAACCTGTTGCGACTCTAGGGGCAGTTTTTTCATTTTTGAAAAAAAAACGATCCCGTTTCAAACGGGATATTTTGTCAGGACAAGATGCTAGAATATGCATATAATTGACAGCATTGTATAGAAAATACTCTAACGTTTCCAAAACTGTAAAGATATTGTCTGTGGGTATAACAGAACTGATGTTGCAGGCGAAAGCCTGAGAAAAATCCAATCCGAAAGTGCCCCATATTTTGAAAGTGCTGCGTTCCAATGAGTCCCCATTGAGCTGTGAATGTGCTATCAACCAGATTACGCTTTCTACGTATTCCCCAATGTGTCTACAGCATTGTGACGTAGTTTTACGCATTTATGTTGAAGAATACCCGTAGGCGGCTTCATTGCGCAAGTGGTCACATGATGCTCCCGGGGGAAATCTCGAGTAAAGTACAGAGGTAGCTTCTATTGAGAAACCAATTGTCCCGGTGGATATATTATCGAATAGATATTTGAAAAACACCTTGAGGATTGATTCTAAACAACGTTTGCCATGTTTCTGTCGATATTATGGCTAATTTGAATATTTTCCCTTTCTCAGTGTCCTCCTGGATCCCACATGGGCTTCGATTCTCAGTGTCCTCCTGGATCCCACATGGGCTTCCCTTTCTCAGTGTCCTCCTGGATCCCACATGGGCTTCCCTTTCTCAGTGTCCTCCTGGATCCCACATGGGCTTCCCTTTCTCAGTGTCCTCCTGGATCCCACATGGGTTTCCCTTTCTCAGTGTCCCGGTGGATATATTATCGAATAGATATTTGAAAAACACCTTGAGGATTGATTCTAAACAACGTTTGCCATGTTTCTGTCGATATTATGGCTTCCCTTTCTCAGTGTCCTCCTGGATCCCACATGGGCTTCGATTCTCAGTGTCCTCCTGGATCCCACATGGGCTTCCCTTTCTCAGTGTCCTCCTGGATCCCACATGGGCTTCCCTTTCTCAGTGTCCTCCTGGATCCCACATGGGCTTCCCTTTCTCAGTGTCCTCCTGGATCCCACATGGGCTTCCCTTTCTCAGTGTCCTCCTGGATCCCACATGGGCTTCCCTTTCTCAGTGTCCTCCTGGATCCCACATGGGTTTCCCTTTCTCAGTGTCCTCCTGGATGCCACATATTCGGATGTTCTGGTTGCCTTGAGTGCGCCTCGAGCATTTCCAGTCGGGCTTTCAGGGTTTTGTTGTAATTTTTTAACGTTGCGCACTGTTTCTCTATGTCCTGTAGCCTGGCCTCGTGATCGACTGTCGTCTGCTCAACCTCATGCACCCTTCTCTGAGTTGCCTTCACAGTTTCGGCCAAAGTCCTTTGAGAATATCAGCCAACCTGTCCACCTATGGCAGCCAGTATGTCACTTTGCGTAGGCTCTGTGGGGGACTCTTGGAAGGTATCCTCTTCAGCTAACTCCTCGTGGCGACGTTGAAATTGGTTCTTTGTCTGTCTCATTTAAATGATCTTGTTTAGTGCTCCCTTTTCTGGTGCCTTTTCCCTTTGTCATATTTGTTTGAAGTTATAGGTCGTGAGAGGTTAAGATAAATACTGTTTCAGAATAGAGAGGAGCACTAGCAAAGCACGTCTCCTCCATAGCGCGCTACTCCATAGCACGTCTACTCCATAGCACGTCTCCTCCATAGCGCTCTACCCATAGCTTCCTTTCCATAGCACGTGTCCTCCATAGGATCTACTCCATAGCTTCCCTTTCCATAGCACGTCTACTCCATAGCACCCTACTCCATAGCACGCTACTCCATAGCACGTCTACTCCATAGCACGTCTCCTCCATAGCGCTCCATAGCACGTCTACTCCATAGCACGTCCTCCATAGCGCTCTACTCCATAGCACGTCTACTCCATAGCACGTCTACTCCATAGCACGTCTACTCCATAGCACGTCTCCTCCATAGCGCTCTACTCCATAGCACGTCTACTCCATAGCACGTCTCCTCCATAGCGCTCTACTCCATAGCACGTCTACTCCATAGCACGTCTCCTCCATAGCGCTCTACTCCATAGCACGTCTACTCCATAGCACGTCTCCTCCATAGCGCTCTACTCCATAGCACGTCTACTCCATAGCACGTCTACTCCATAGCACGTCTACTCCATAGCACGTCTACTCCATAGCACGTCTACTCCATAGCACGTCTCCTCCATAGCGCTCTACTCCATAGCACGTCTACTCCATAGCACGTCTACTCCATAGCACGTCTACTCCATAGCACGTCTACTCCATAGCACTCTCCTCCATAGCGCTCTACTCCATAGCACGTCTCCTCCATAGCACGTCTCCTCCATAGCGCTCTACTCCATAGCACGTCTACTCCATAGCACGTCTACTCCATAGCACGTCTACTCCATAGCACGTCTCATTTCCATAGCACTCTCCTCCATAGCGCTCTACTCCATAGCACGTCTACTCCATAGCACGTCTCCTCTATAGCGCTCTACTCCATAGCACGTCTACTCCATAGCACGTCTACTCCATAGCACGTCTACTCCATAGCACGTCTACTCCATAGCACTCTACTCCATAGCACTCTACTCCATAGCACTCTACTCCATAGCACTCTCCTCCATAGCACTCTCCTCCATAGCACGTCTCCTCCATAGCGCTCTCCTCCATAGCGCTCTACTCCATAGCACGTCTCCTCCATAGCGCTCTACTCCATAGCGCTCTACTCCATAGCACGTCTACTCCATAGCGCTCTCCTCCATAGCACGTCTCCTCCATAGCGCTCTACTCCATAGCGCTCTACTCCATAGCACGTCTCCTCCATAGCGCTCTACTCCATAGCACGTCTACTCCATAGCACGTCTACTCCATAGCACGTCTCCTCCATAGCGCTCTACTCCATAGCACGTCTACTCCATAGCACGTCTACTCCATAGCACGTCTACTCCATAGCACGTCTACTCCATAGCACTCTACTCCATAGCACTCTACTCCATAGCACTCTACTCCATAGCACTCTACTCCATAGCACTCTCCTCCATAGCACTCTCCTCCATAGCACGTCTCCTCCATAGCGCTCTCCTCCATAGCGCTCTACTCCATAGCACGTCTCCTCCATAGCGCTCTACTCCATAGCGCTCTACTCCATAGCACGTCTACTCCATAGCGCTCTCCTCCATAGCACGTCTCCTCCATAGCGCTCTACTCCATAGCGCTCTACTCCATAGCACGTCTCCTCCATAGCGCTCTACTCCATAGCACGTCTACTCCATAGCGCTCTACTCCATAGCACGTCTACTCCATAGCGCTCTACTCCATAGCACGTCTACTCCATAGCGCTCTACTCCATAGCACGTCTACTCCATAGCACTCTACTCCATAGCGCTCTACTCCATAGCGCTCCTACTCCATAGCACGTCTACTCCATAGCACGTCTACTCCATAGCGCTCTACTCCATAGCACGTCTACTCCATAGCACGTCTACTCCATAGCGCTCTACTCCATAGCGCTCTACTCCATAGCGCTCTACTCCATAGCGCTCTACTCCATAGCGCTCTACTCCATAGCGCTCTACTCCATAGCACGTCTACTCCATAGCGCTCTACTCCATAGCACGTCTACTCCATAGCACTCTACTCCATAGCACGTCTACTCCATAGCACGTCTCCTCCATAGCACTCTATTCCATAGCACGTCTCCTCCATAGCACGTCTCCTCCATAGCACGTCTACTCCATAGCACTCTACTCCATAGCACGTCTACTCCATAGCGCTCTACTCCATAGCGCTCTACTCCATAGCGCTCTACTCCATAGCACGTCTCCTCCATAGCGCTCTACTCCATAGCGCTCTACTCCATAGCGCTCTACTCCATAGCGCTCTACTCCATAGCACGTCTCCTCCATAGCGCTCTACTCCATAGCGCTCTACTCCATAGCTCTCTCCTCCATAGCGCTCTACTCCATAGCGCTCTACTCCATAGCACGTCTACTCCATAGCGCTCTACTCCATAGCACGTCTACTCCATAGCGCTCTACTCCATAGCGCTCTACTCCATAGCACGTCTACTCCATAGCGCTCTACTCCATAGCGCTCTACTCCATAGCGCTCTACTCCATAGCGCTCTACTCCATAGCGCTCTACTCCATAGCGCTCTACTCCATAGCGCTCTACTCCATAGCGCTCTACTCCATAGCGCTCTCCTCCATAGCGCTCTCCTCCATAGCGCTCTCCTCCATAGCGCTCTCCTCCATAGCGCTCTACTCCATAGCGCTCTACTCCATAGCGCTCTACTCCATAGCACGCTCTACTCCATAGCACTCTACTCCATAGCGCTCTACTCCATAGCGCTCTACTCCATAGCACGTCTACTCCATAGCGCTCTACTCCATAGCACGTCTACTCCATAGCACGTCTCCTCCATAGCGCTCTACTCCATAGCACTCTACTCCATAGCGCTCTACTCCATAGCGCTCTACTCCATAGCGCTCTACTCCATAGCGCTCTACTCCATAGCACGTCTACTCCATAGCGCTCTACTCCATAGCACGTCTACTCCATAGCACGTCTCCTCCATAGCGCTCTACTCCATAGCGCTCTACTCCATAGCGCTCTACTCCATAGCGCTCTACTCCATAGCGCTCTACTCCATAGCGCTCTACTCCATAGCGCTCTACTCCATAGCGCTCTACTCCATAGCTCTCGAGCGCCCGCTGAAGGCACCTCTGATATGTAATCTTTCTCGGTCATTCGAGTGTCACTGATGACAATTTAGTCGATTTTTCTTGAATGTCTTCTAAGAGAATGCAACATTTCTATACAAACTACCAGGAAGAAACCTAGCGAGTGGATCACAGCACCATCTGCTGACCATTTCGTAATATGGAGTGTTTTGACTGAAAAATTCCCAGGGGGAAAAACTCACTTTAACATGTATTGCTGGCTCAAAACCTAATATATCCCTCAGCACCAACACACAGAGTGTAGAGGAAACACCCAGAGCACAAGCAGACACGACAAGCCCCTACAGAGCAATGAGAGAGAGAGAGAGGAAGAGAGAGAGAACACACAGTACTGCAAGCCCCTACAGAGAAGAGAGAGAGAGAGGAGAGAGAGAGGAGAGAGAGGGAACACACAGTACTGCAAGCCCCTACAGAGCAGAGAGAGAGAGAGGAGAGAGAGAGGAGAGAGAGGGAACACACAGTACTGCAAGCCCCTACAGAGCAGAGAGAGAGAGAGGAGAGAGAGAGGAGAGAGGAGAGAGAGGGAACACAGTACTGCAAGCCCCTACAGAGCAGAGAGAGAGAGAGAGAGAGGAGAGAGAGGGAACACACAGTACTGCAAGCCCCTACAGAGCAGAGAGAGAGAGAGAGGAGAGAGAGGGAACACACAGTACTGCAAGCCCCTACAGAGCAGAGAGAGAGAGAGGAGAGAGAGGGAACACACAGTACTGCAAGCCCCTACAGAGCAGAGAGAGAGAGAGAGGAGAGAGAGGGAACACACAGTACTGCAAGCCCCTACAGAGCAGAGAGAGAGAGAGAGAGAGGAGAGAGAGGGAACACACAGTACTGCAAGTCCCTACAGAGCAGAGAGAGGGAACACACAGTACTGCAAGCCCCTACAGAGCAGAGAGAGAGAGAGAGGAGAGAGAGGGAACACACAGTACTGCAAGCCCCTACAGAGCAGAGAGAGAGAGGAGAGAGAGGGAACACACAGTACTGCAAGCCCCTACAGAGCAGAGAGAGAGAGAGAGAGGAGAGAGAGGGAACACACAGTACTGCAAGCCCCTACAGAGCAGAGAGAGAGAGGAGAGAGAGGGAACACACAGTACTGCAAGCCCCTACAGAGCAGAGAGAGAGAGAGGAGAGAGAGGGAACACACAGTACTGCAAGCCCCTACAGAGCAGAGAGAGAGAGAGAGGAGAGAGAGGGAACACACAGTACTGCAAGCCCCTACAGAGCAGAGAGAGAGAGAGAGAGGAGAGAGAGGGAACACACAGTACTGCAAGCCCCTACAGAGCAGAGAGAGAGAGAGAGAGGAGAGAGAGGGAACACAGTACTGCAAGCCCCTACAGAGCAGAGAGAGAGAGGAGAGAGAGGGAACACACAGTACTGCAAGCCCCTACAGAGCAGAGAGAGAGAGAGCAGAGAGAGAGAGAGAGAGACAGAGAGAGAGAGAGAGAGAGAGAGAGAGAGAGAGGAGAGAGAGGGAACACACAGTACTGCAAGCCCCTACAGAGCAGAGAGAGAGAGAGAGAACACACAGTACTGCAAGCCCCTACAGAGCAGAGAGAGGGAACACACAGTACTGCAAGCCCCTACAGAGCAGAGAGAGAGAGAGAGGAGAGAGAGGGAACACACAGTACTGCAAGCCCCTACAGAGCAGAGAGAGAGAGAGAGGAGAGAGAGGGAACACACAGTACTGCAAGCCCCTACAGAGCAGAGAGAGAGAGAGAGAGGAGAGAGAGGGAACACACAGTACTGCAAGCCCCTACAGAGCAGAGAGAGAGAGGAGAGAGAGGGAACACACAGTACTGCAAGCCCCTACAGAGCAGAGAGAGAGAGAGAGAGGAGAGAGAGGGAACACACAGTACTGCAAGCCCCTACAGAGCAGAGAGAGAGAGAGCAGAGAGAGAGGAGAGAGAGAGGAGAGAGAGAGGAGAGAGAGAGGAGAGAGAGAGGAGAGAGAGGGAACACACAGTACTGCAAGCCCCTACAGAGCAGAGAGAGAGAGAGGAGAGAACACACAGTACTGCAAGCCCCTACAGAGCAGAGAGAGAGAGAGAGGGAACGCACAGTAGTGCAAGCCCCTACAGAGCAGAGAGAGAGAGAGGAGAGAGAGGGAACACACAGTACTGCAAGCCCCTACAGAGCAGAGAGAGAGAGAGAGGAGAGAGGGGGAACACACAGTACTGCAAGCCCCTACAGAGCAGAGAGAGAGAGAGAGAGGAGAGAGAGGGAACACACAGTACTGCAAGCCCCTACAGAGCAGAGAGAGAGAGAGGAGAGAGGGAACACACAGTACTGCAAGCCCCTACAGAGCAGAGAGAGAGAGAGGAGAGAGAGGGAACACACAGTACTGCAAGCCCCTACAGAGCAGAGAGAGAGAGAGAGGAGAGAGAGGGAACACAGTACTGCAAGCCCCTACAGAGCAGAGAGAGAGAGAGAGAGGAGAGAGAGGGAACACACAGTACTGCAAGCCCCTACAGAGCAGAGAGAGAGAGAGAGCAGAGAGAGAGGAGAGAGAGAGGAGAGAGAGAGGAGAGAGAGAGGAGAGAGAGAGGAGAGAGAGGGAACACACAGTACTGCAAGCCCCTACAGAGCAGAGAGAGAGAGGAGAGAGGGAACACACAGTACTGCAAGCCCCTACAGAGCAGAGAGAGAGAGAGAGAGGAGAGAGAGGGAACACACAGTACTGCAAGCCCCTACAGAGCAGAGAGAGAGAGAGAGAGGAGAGAGAGGGAACACAGTACTGCAAGCCCCTACAGAGCAGAGAGAGAGAGAGAGAGGAGAGAGAGGGAACACACAGTACTGCAAGCCCCTACAGAGCAGAGAGAGAGAGAGCAGAGAGAGAGGAGAGAGAGAGGAGAGAGAGAGGAGAGAGAGAGGAGAGAGAGAGGAGAGAGAGGGAACACACAGTACTGCAAGCCCCTACAGAGCAGAGAGAGAGAGAGGAGAGAACACACAGTACTGCAAGCCCCTACAGAGCAGAGAGAGGGAACACACAGTACTGCAAGCCCCTACAGAGCAGAGAGAGAGAGAGAGGAGAGAGAGGGAACACACAGTACTGCAAGCCCCTACAGAGCAGAGAGAGAGAGAGAGGAGAGAGAGGGAACACACAGTACTGCAAGCCCCTACAGAGCAGAGAGAGAGAGAGAGAGGAGAGAGAGGGAACACACAGTACTGCAAGCCCCTACAGAGCAGAGAGAGAGAGGAGAGAGAGGGAACACACAGTACTGCAAGCCCCTACAGAGCAGAGAGAGAGAGAGAGAGGAGAGAGAGGGAACACACAGTACTGCAAGCCCCTACAGAGCAGAGAGAGAGAGAGAGAGAGACTGAGAGAGAGGAGACAGAGAGAGAGAGAGAGAGAACACACAGTACTGCAAGCCCCTACAGAGAGAGAACACACAGTACAGAGACAGAGAGAGAGAGGAGAGAGAGGGAACACACAGTACTGCAAGCCCCTACAGAGCAGAGAGAGAGAGGAGAGAGAACACACAGTACTGCAAGCCCCTACAGAGAGAGAGAGAGAGAGGAGAGAGAACACACAGAGCAAGCCCCTACAGAGCAGAGAGAGAGAGAGAGAGGAGAGAGAGGGAACACACAGTACTGCAAGCCCCTACAGAGCAGAGAGAGAGAGAGGAGAGAGGGAACACACAGTAATGCAAGCCCCTACAGAGCAGAGAGAGAGAGAGGAGAGAGAGGGAACACACAGTACTGCAAGCCCCTACAGAGCAGAGAGA
>NC_060182.1:99734677-99787177 GCF_021184085.1 Oncorhynchus gorbuscha
AGAGGGCACAACAAAATATTTTCCCCCTTTTCAGGAGGCTGAAAAGATTTGGCATGGGTCCCCAGATCCTCAAAAAGCTCTACAGCTGCACCATCGAGAGCATCCTGACCGGTTCTGCCTGGAATGGCAACTGCTCAGCATCTGACCATAAGGCGCTACAGAGGGTAGGCTTCCTGCCATCCAGGACCTATATAATAGGCGAGGTCAGAGGAAAGCCCATAAAATTGTGAGAAACTCCAGTCACCCAAGTCATAGACTATTTTCTCTGCTACCACACGGCAAGCGGTACCAGGGCGCCAAGTCTAGGTCCAAAAGGGTTCTTAACAGCTTCTACCCCCAAAGCCATAACACTGCTGAACAATTAATCTAATGGTCACCGGACTATCTACATTGACCCCCCCTCCATTTGTTTGTTCCCCCACCCCCCCATCCACTGCTGCTACTCGCTGTTCATTATCTATGTATTGGCACTTCACCCCTAACTACATGTACAAATGACCTCTAACCTGTACCCCCGTACACTGACTTGGTACCGGTACCCCCTGTATATAGCCTCCACATTGACTCGGTACCGGTACCCCCTGTATATAGCCTCCACATTGACTCTGTACCGGTACCCCCTGTATATAGCCTCCACATTGACTCTGTACTGGTACCCTCTGTATATAACCTCCACATTGACTCTGTACCCCCCCCACCCTGTATATAGCCTCCACATTGACTCTGTACCGTAATACCCTGTATATAGCCTCCACATTGACTCTGTACCGGTACCCCCTGTATATAGCCTCCACATTGACTCTGTACTGGTACCCTCTGTATATAGCCTCCACGTTGACTCTGTACCGGTACCCCCTGTATATAGCCTCAACATTGACTCTGTACCGGTACCCCCTGTATATAGCCTCCACATTGACTCTGTACCGTAACACCCTGTATATAGCCTCCACATTGACTCTGTACCGTAACACCCTGTATATAGCCTCCACATTGACTCTGTACCGTAACACCCTGTATATAGCCTCCACATTGACTCTGTACCGTAACACCCTGTATATAGCCTCCACATTGACTCTGTACCGTAACACCCTGTATATAGCCTCCACATTGACTCTGTACCGTAACACCCTGTATATAGCCTCCACATTGACTCTGTACCGTAACACCCTGTATAAAGCCTCCACACTGACTCGGTACCGGTACCCCCTGTATATAGCCTCCACATTGACTTGGTACCGGTACCCCCTGTATATAGCCTCCACATGGACTCTGTACCGGTACCCCCTGTATATAGCCTCCACACTGACTCGGTACCGGTACCCCCTGTATATAGCCTCCACACTGACTCGGTACCGGTACCCCCTGTATATAGCCTCCATATTGACTCGGTACCGGTACCACCTGTATATAGCCTCCACACTGACTCGGTACCGGTACCCCCTGTATATAGCCTCCACACTGACTCGGTACCGGTACCCCCTGTATATAGCCTCCACACTGACTCGGTACCGGTACCCCCTGTATACAGCCACATTATTGTTATGTTATTGTGTTACTTTATATTATTTTTTACTTTAAAACTTTTTTTAACCTCTCTTGGGTAGGGGGCAGTATTTTCACGTCCGGATGAAAAGCATTCCCAGAGTGAACTGCCTGCTACTCAGGCCCAGATGATAGAATATGCATATCATCAGTAGTATCATCATGAGTAGTTCTGTGAATTGATGTGGCTCTCTGCAAAATCACCGGATGTTTTGGAACTACTGAACATAACGCGCCAATGTAAAATTAGATTTTTGGATATAAATATGAACTTTATCGAACAAAACTTACATGTATTGTGTAACATGAAGTCCTATGAGTGTCATCTGATGAAGATCATCAAAGGTTAGTGATTAATTTTATCTCTATTTCTGCTTTTTGTGACTCCTCTCCTCTTTGGCTGGAAAAATAGCTGTGTTTTTCTGTGACTAGGTGCTGACCTAACATAATCGTTTGGTGTGCTTTCGTCGTAAAGCGTTTTTTAAATCAGACTCTGTGGTGGGATTAACAAAAAGTTTATCTTTAAAATGGTGTATAATACTTGTATGTTTGAGGAATTTTAATTATGGGATGTCTGTTCTTTTGAAATAGGCACCCTGCAATTTCACTGGCTGTTGTCGAGGTTACCGTCCCACTGGTGCCAGAGAGGTTAATTTATTTGGTACATATTTTTTTTAACTCTTCTTGAACTGCACTGTTGGTTAAAGGCTTGTAAGTAAGCATTTCTACATATTCGGCGCATGTGACAAATAAAGTTTGATTTGATCATCAAGGACCTCTGCCAACCAAGCCACGGCCTGTTCACCCCACTAAGGCGGAGACAGTACAGGTGGATCAAATCTGGGGCCGAGAGACTGAATAACAGCTTCCACCTCCAGGCAATCAGACTAGCCGGCCTCCGCCCAGTACCCTGCCCTGAACTATAGTCACCACTAGCCGGCCTCCGCCCAGTACCCTGCCCTGAACTATAGTCACCCTGCCCTGAACTAGCCTAGCCAGCCTCCGCCCAGTACCCTGCCCTGAACTACAGTCACCACTAGCCAGCCTGCCCAGTACCCCCCTGAACTATAGTCACCACCCAGTACCCTGCCCTGAACTATAGTCAACACTAGCCAGCCTCCGCCCAGTACCCTGCCCTGAACTACAGTCACCACTAGCCAGCCTCCGCCCAGTACCCTGCCCTGAACTATAGTCACCACTAGCCAGCCTCCGCCCAGTACCCTGCCCTGAACTATAGTCACCACTAGCCGGCCTCCGCCCAGTACCCTGCCCTGAACTATAGTCACCACTAGCCGGGCTCCGCCCAGTACCTCCGCCCAGTACCCTGCCCTGAACTATAGTCACCACTAGCCAGCCTCCGCCCAGTACCCTGCCCTGAACTATAGTCACCACTAGCCGGGCTCCGCCCAGTACCCTGCCCTGAACTATAGTCACCACTAGCCGGCCTCCGCCCAGTACCTCCGCCCAGTACCCTGCCCTGAACTACAGTCACCACTAGCCAGCCTCCGCCTAGTACCCATCAGTACCACATCAGTATGGTGCTGATCAATAACACACCACATCAGTACGGTGCTGATCAATAACACACCACATCTGTACGGTGCTGATCAATAACACACCACATCAGTACGGTGCTGATCAATAACACCACATCAGTACGGTGCTGATCAATAACACCACATCAGTACGGTGCTGATCAATAACACCACATCTGTACGGTGCTGATCAATAACACCACATCAGTACGGTGCTGATCAATAACACCACATCAGTACGGTGCTGATCAATAACACCACATCAGTACGGTGCTGATCAATAACACCACATCAGTACGGTGCTGATCAATAACAATAACACCACATCACGGTGCTGATCAATAACACCACATCAGTGGTGCTGATCAATAACACACCACATCAGTATGGTGCTGATCAATAACACACCACATCAGTATGGTGCTGATCAATAACACACCACATCAGTATGGTGCTGATCAATAACACACCACATCAGTATGGTGCTGATCAATAATCAGTACGGTGCTGATCAATAACACTTTTTCCACATCAGTATGGTGCTGATCAATAACACACCACATCAGTAACACACCACATCAGGTGCTGATCAATAACACCACATCAGTATGGTGCTGATCAATAACACCACATCATGGTGTTGATCAATAACACACCACATCAGTATGGTGCTGATCAATAACACACCACATCAGTATGGTGCTGATCAATAACACACCACATCAGTATGGTGCTGATCAATAACACACCACATCAGTATGGTGCTGATCAATAACACACCACATCAGTATGGTGCTGATCAATAACACACCACATCAGTATGGTGTGCATGATCAATAACACCACATCAGTATGGTGCTGATCAATAACACACCACATCAGAACGGTGCTGATCAATAACAAACCACATCAGTATGGTGCTGATCAATAACACACCACATCAGTATGGTGCTGATCAATAACACACCACATCAGTATGGTGCTGATCAATAACACCACATCAGTATGGTGCTGATCAATAACACACCACATCAGTATGGTGCTGATCAATAACACCACATCAGTATGGTGCTGATCAATAACACACCACATCAGGACTATTACATTCACACAGAGACAACCGCCTGACACAAACACAATCCCATTTCCTGTTTCCCTTCAGGTAGACGACCCGAGGTGTTCGGGTGAGCTGTGTGTGTTTGTGTTTGTTGACAGTTCAATGAATGTTTCTCTGCAGTAACGTCTGCTGCAGTGGTACAGCGGTTCGGCATCGACATCGCCATAGCTACACATACTGTGGTGGTGGGCTGAAGGCATCCACGGTAACAGAGAGAGGAGTGGTACTAAATGGGAGTGACCTCAGGGAAAATGAGGAGGAGAGGGAGGAAGAAGAGGGGGGAGGAGGAAGTAGAGAGAGGAGGAGGAGGGAGAGAAAGGGGAGAGGGGAGGTGTAGAGAGGAGGAGGGAGGAACAGGAGGGTGAGAAAGTGCAGAGAGGAAGTGTAGAGAGAGGAGGAGGAGGGAGGAGGAGGAAGTGGAGAGAGGAAGTAACGAGAAGAAGAGGAGGAAGGAAGAGGAGGGAGAGAAAGTGGAGAGAGGAAGAGGAGGAGGAGGAGAAGGAAGAGGAAGTGGAGAGAAGAGGAAGAGGAGAGAGGAAGAGGAAGTGGAGAGAGGAGGAGCAAGGAAGAGGAGGGAGGAGGAATAAATGGAGGAAGAGGATGATGAGAAAGAAGATAAGGAAGAGGAAAGACAAGGAGGATGAGGAAGGATCACAAAGGATGAGGAAGAGGAAGATGATGATGACGAGCAAGATGATGAGGAAGGATGAGTGGGAAGAGGAAGATGATGATGAGGAAGGATGATGGGAAGAGGAGGATGAGGAGGAAGGATGAGTGGGAAGAGGAGGATGAGGAGGAAGGATGAGTGGGAAGAGGAGGATGAGGAGGAAGGATGAGTGGGAAGAGGAGGATGATGAGGAAGGATGATGAGGAGGAAGGATGAGGAGGAAGGAGGAGTGGGAAGAAGAAGATGATGATGAGGAAGGTTGACGAGGAAGAGGAGGATGATGAGGAAGGATAAGGAGGAAGAGGAGGATGAGGAGGAAAGAGGAGTGGGAAGGGTAAGATAATGATGAAGGATGACGAGGAAGAGGAGGATGAGGAGGAAGGATGAGGAGGAGGAAGAGGAGCTCACCTGAAAAACGTGACGAAGAACTGCACCAGATCCATGAAGTTACTGTGCTGAGAGAAGGCAATCTGAGGAGAGAGAGACAGACAAACTGGCTATAATTGGCATGACTGCATTCAATGTGTGTGTCTGTACGTGAGTGTGTGCGTGTGAGTGTGTGTGTGTGTGAGTGTGAGTGTGTGCGTGTCTGCGTGCGTGCGTGCTTGTCTGTGTGTGTGTCTGTGAGTCTGTGAGTGTGTGTTCTTGAGACCTTGTAAACACACACACACACACACACACACACACACACACACACACACACACACACACACACACACACACACACACACACACACACACACACACACACACACACACACACACACAGGGGGAGATGTAGTGTAATGCCCACAACAACATGATACTACTCTGTAAACTATAGACAAACCAAACTAACACAGCAACATGATACTAAACTGTAGACTATAGACAAACCAAACTAACACAGCAACATGATACTAAACTATAGACAAACCAAACTAACACAGCAACATGATACTAAACTATAGACAAACCAAACTAACACAGCAACATGATACTAAACTGTAAACTATAGACAAACCAAACTAACACAGCAACATGATACTAAACTATAGACAAACCAAACTAACACAGCAACATGATACTAAACTATAGACACACCAAACTAACACAGCAACATGATACTAAACTATAGACAAACCAAACTAACACAGCAACATGATACTAAACTGTAGACTATAGACACACCAAACTAACACAGCAACATGATACTAAACTGTAAACTATAGACAAACCAAACTAACACAGCAACATGATACTAAACTATAGACAAACCAAACTAACACAGCAACATGATACTAAACTATAGACACACCAAACTAACACAGCAACATGATACTAAACTATAGACACACCAAACTAACACAGCAACATGATACTAAACTGTAAACTATAGACAAACCAAACTAACACAGCAACATGATACTAAACTATAGACAAACCAAACTAACACAGCAACATGATACTAAACTATAGACAAACTAACACAGCAACATGATACTAAACTATAGACACAAGCAACACAGCAACATGATACTAAACTGTAAACTATAGAAAAACCAAACTAACACAGCAACATGATACTAAACTATAGACAAACCAAACTAACACAGCAACATGATACTAAACTAGACACACCAGGCTAACACAGCAACATGATACTAAACTATAGACAAACCAAACTAACACAGCAACATGATACTAAACTATAGACACACCAAACTAACACAGCAACATGATACTAAACTATAGACACACCAAACTAACACAGCAACATGATACTAAACTATAGACAAACCAAACTAACACAGCAACATGATACTAAACTATAGACTATATACAAACCAAACTAACACAGCAACATGATACTAAACTATAGACTATAGACAAACCAAAGTAACACAGCAACAAGAATGCTAAGAAGAGCTGTACTAATGACAGCCAGACCCTGGTCTCCAGGCTGGTAGAAGAGCTGTACTAATGACAGCCAGACCCTGGTCTCCAGGCTGGTAGAAGAGCTGTACTAATGACAGCCAGACCCTGGTCTCCAGGCTGGTAGAAGAGCTGTACTAATGACAGCCAGACCCTGGTCTCCAGGCTGGTAGAAGAGCTGTACTAATGACAGCCAGACCCTGGTCTCCAGGCTGGTAGAAGAGCTGTACTAATGACAGCCAGACCCTGGTCTCCAGGCTGGTAGAAGAGCTGTACTAATGACAGCCAGACCCTGGTCTCCAGGCTGGTAGAAGAGCTGTACTAATGACAGCCAGACCCTGGTCTCCAGGCTGGTAGAAGAGCTGTACTAATGACAGCCAGACCCTGGTCTCCAGGCTGGTAGAAGAGCTGTACTAATGACAGCCAGACCCTGGTCTCCAGGCTGGTAGAAGAGCTGTACTAATGACAGCCAGACCCTGGTCTCCAGGCTGGTAGAAGGATGTTGGAGCTGACCCGGAGCTGACCCTCTGCTAGTGGCCTCCATGACCAGGGCCATTAGGGAACAGAGGGCCATGAGCTGAGCCCAAAACTAGGACAACACTGCCCCTCTATGGTGGAGGAGTGTTACTACAATACCGCAGTGTAACAGTGGCGACACCTCCCCTCCCACCTCTGTGACCCATCTCCTCCCAACTCTGTGACACCTCCTTTCCCCTCCCACCTCTGTGACCTCTCCCCTTCCCTGCCACCTCTGTGACACCTCCTCTCCCCTCCCACCTCTGTGACCTCTCCCCTTCCCTCCCACCTCTGTGACCTCCTTTCCCCTTCCCTGCCACCTCTGTGACCTCCTCCCCTTCCCTGCCACCTCTGTGACCTCTCCCCTTCCCTGCCACCTCTGTGACCTCTCCCCTTCCCTGCCACCTCTGTGACCTCTCCCCTTCCCTGCCACCTCTGTGACACCTCCTCTCCCCTCCCACCTCTGTGACCTCTCCCCTTCCCTGCCACCTCTGTGACACCTCCTCTCCCCTCCCACCTCTGTGACCTCTCCCCTTCCCGGCCACCTCTGTGACACCTCCTTTCCCCTCCCACCTCTGTGACCTCTCCCTTCTACCCCACCTGTATACTAGAGACTCCCACTACCAGTGAGACACACACAGTATATCTGCTCAACTAAACCTACACATCTTCAGTCAATATCAACTCAAAGGAGACAAGGATCCATGGCTACTATTAACTCAGTGTCTGTCGTGGTGATGTGTTATGGTGTTGTGATGTGTAGTAGTGTTGTGATGTGTAGTAGTGTTGTGATGTGTCGTGGTGTTGTGATGTGTAGTCGTGTTGTGATGTGTCGTGGTGTTGTGATGTGTAGTCGTGTTGTGATGTGTAGTCGTGTTGTGATGTGTCGTGGTGTTGTGATGTGTAGTAGTGTTGTGATGTGTAGTAGTGTTGTGATGTGTCGTGGTGTTGTGATGTGTAGTCGTGTTGTGATGTGTAGTCGTGTTGTGATGTGTCGTGGTGTTGTGATGTGTAGTCCGTGTTGTGATGTGTCGTGGTGTTGTGATGTGTAGTAGTGTTGTGATGTGTAGTAGTGTTGTGATGTGTAGTCGTGTTGTGATGTGTAGTAGTGTTGTGATGTGTAGTCGTGTTGTGATGTGTCGTGGTGTTGTGATGTGAGTCGTGTTGTGATGTGTAGTCGTGTCATGATGTGTCATGGTGTTGTGATGTGTAGTCGTGTTGTGATGTGTAGTAGTGTTGTGATGTGTAGTAGTGTTGTGATGTGTAGTCGTGTTGTGATGTGTAGTCGTGTTGTGATGTGTCATGGTGTTGTGATGTGTCATGGTGTTGTGATGTGTCATGGTGTTGTGATGTGTAGTAGTATTGTGATGTGTAGTAGTGTTGTGATGTGTAGTAGTGTTGTGATGTGTCATGATGTGTCATGGTGTTGTGATGTGTAGTTGTGTTGTGATGTGTCCGTGTTGTGATGTGTAGTCGTGTTGTGATGTGTAGTCGTGTTGTGATGTGTAGTCGTGTTGTGATGTGTACCGTGTTGTGATGTATCATGGTGTTGTGATGTGTCATGGTGTTGTGATGTGTCATAGTGTTGTGATGTGTAGTCGTGTTGTGATGTGTAGTCGTGTTGTGATGTGTAGTAGTGTTGTGATGTGTAGTCGTGTTGTGATGTGTCATGATGTGTCATGGTGTTGTGATGTGTAGTTGTGTTGTGATGTGTCATGGTGTTGTGATGTGTAGTCGTGTTGTGATGTGTAGTCGTGTTGTGATGTGTAGTAGTGTTGTGATGTGTAGTCGTGTTGTGATGTGTCATGGTGTTGTGATGTGTAGTCGTGTTGTGATGTGTAGTAGTGTTGTGATGTGTAGTCGTGTTGTGATGTGTCATGGTGTTGTGATGTGTAGTCGTGTTGTGATGTGTAGTCCCAGTCGTGTTGTGATGTGTCATGGTGTTGTGATGTAGTCGTGTTGTGATGTGTAGTCGTGTTGTGATGTGTAGTAGTGTTGTGATGTGTAGTAGTGTTGTGATGTGTCATGGTGTTGTGATGTGTAGTAGTGTTGTGATGTGTAGTAGTGTTGTGATGTGTAGTCGTGTTGTGATGTGTAGTCATGTTGTGATGTGTAGTAGTGTTGTGATGTGTCATGGTGTTGTGATGTGTAGTCGTGTTGTGATGTGTAGTCGTGTTGTGATGTGTAGTCGTGTTGTGATGTGTAGTCGTGTTGTGATGTGTAGTCGTGTTGTGATGTGTAGTCGTGTTGTGATGTGTAGTCGTGTTGTGATGTGTACGTGATGTGTAGTAGTGTCGTGATGTGTAGTGGTGTTGTGATGTGTCATGGTGTTGTGATGTAGTCGTGTTGTGATGTGTAGTCGTGTTGTGATGTATCATGGTGTTGTGATGTGTCATGGTGTTGTGATGTGTCAGTGTTGTGATGTGTAGTCGTGTTGTGATGTGTACGTGTTGTGATGTGTAGTAGTGTTGTGATGTGTAGTCGTGTTGTGATGTGTCATGATGTGTCATGGTGTTGTGATGTGTAGTTGTGTTGTGATGTGTCATGGTGTTGTGATGTCAGTGTTGTGATGTGTAGTGTTGTGATGTGTAGTAGTGTTGTGATGTGTAGTCGTGTTGTGATGTGTCATGGTGTTGATTAGTCGTGTTGTGATGTGTAGTCGTGTTGTGATGTGTAGTAGTGTTGTGATGTGTAGTAGTGTTGTGATGTGTCATGGTGTTGTGATGTGTAGTAGTGTTGTGATGTGTAGTAGTGTTGTGATGTGTAGTCGTGTTGTGATGTGTAGTCATGTTGTGATGTGTAGTAGTGTTGTGATGTGTCATGGTGTTGTGATGTGTAGTCGTGTTGTGATGTGTAGTCGTGTTGTGATGTGTAGTCGTGTTGTGATGTGTAGTCGTGTTGTGATGTGTAGTCGTGTTGTGATGTGTAGTCGTGTTGTGATGTGTAGTAGTGTTGTGATGTGTCGTGGTGTTGTGATGTGATCGTGTTGTGATGTGTCGTGGTGTTGTGATGTGTAGTCGTGTTGTGATGTGTAGTCGTGTTGTGATGTGTCGTGGTGTTGTGATGTGTAGTAGTGTTGTGATGTGTAGTAGTGTTGTGATGTGTCGTGGTGTTGTGATGTGTAGTCGTGTTGTGATGTGTAGTCGTGTTGTGATGTGTCGTGGTGTTGTGATGTGTAGTCGTGTTGTGATGTGTAGTCGTGTTGTGATGTGTCGTGGTGTTGTGATGTGTAGTAGTGTTGTGATGTGTAGTAGTGTTGTGATGTGTAGTCGTGTTGTGATGTGTAGTAGTGTTGTGATGTGTAGTCGTGTTGTGATGTGTCGTGGTGTTGTGATGTGTAGTCGTGTTGTGATGTGTAGTCGTGTCATGATGTGTCATGGTGTTGTGATGTGTAGTCGTGTTGTGATGTGTAGTAGTGTTGTGATGTGTAGTAGTGTTGTGATGTGTAGTCGTGTTGTGATGTGTAGTCGTGTTGTGATGTGTCATGGTGTTGTGATGTGTCATGGTGTTGTGATGTGTAGTAGTATTGTGATGTGTAGTAGTGTTGTGATGTGTAGTAGTGTTGTGATGTGTAGTAGTGTTGTGATGTGTCATGGTGTTGTGATGTGTCATGGTGTTGTGATGTGTCGTCGTGTTGTGATGGTGTAGTGTTGTGATGTGTAGTCGTGTTGTGATGTGTGTCGTGTTGTGATGTGTAGTCGTGTTGTGATGTGTAGTAGTGTTGTGATGTGTAGTAGTGTTGTGATGTGTAGTAATGTTGTGATGTGTGTGATGTAGTGTTGTGATGTGTAGTAGTGTTGTGATGTGTAGTAGTGTTGTGATGTGTAGTGTTGTGATGTGTCGTGGTGTTGTGATGTGTAGTAGTGTTGTGATGTGTAGTAGTGTTGTGATGTGTCGTGGTGTTGATGTGTAGTCGTGTTGTGATGTGTGGTGTTGTGATGTGTAGTAGTGTTGTGATGTGTAGTCGTGTTGTGATGTGTCATGATGTGTCATGGTGTTGTGATGTGTAGTTGTGTTGTGATGTGTCATGGTGTTGTGATGTGTAGTAGTCGTGTTGTGATGTGTAGTAGTGTTGTGATGTGTAGTCGTGTTGTGATGTGTCATGGTGTTGTGATGTGTAGTCGTGTTGTGATGATGTGTTGTGATGTGTAGTAGTGTTGTGATGTGTAGTAGTGTTGTGATGTGTCATGGTGTTGTGATGTGTAGTAGTGTTGTGATGTGTAGTAGTGTTGTGATGTGTAGTCGTGTTGTGATGTGTAGTCATGTTGTGATGTGTAGTAGTGTTGTGATGTGTCATGGTGTTGTGATGTGTAGTCGTGTTGTGATGTGTAGTCGTGTTGTGATGTGTCGTGTTGTGATGTTGTGATGTGTGATGTGTAGTCGTGTTGTGATGTGTAGTCGTGTTGTGATGTGTAGTCGTGTTGTGATGTGTAGTCGTGTCGTGATGTGTAGTATGATGTAGTGGTGTTGTGATGTGTCATGGTGTTGTGATGTGTAGTCGTGTTGTGATGTGTAGTCGTGTTGTGATGTATCATGGTGTTGTGATGTGTCATGGTGTTGTGATGTGTCATAGTGTTGTGATGTGTAGTCGTGTTGTGATGTGTAGTCGTGTTGTGATGTGTAGTCGTGTCGTGATGTGTAGTCGTGTTGTGATGTGTAGTAGTGTCGTGATGTGTAGTAGTGTTGTGATGTGTCATGGTGTTGTGATGTGATGTGTGATGTGTAGTCGTGTTGTGATGTGTAGTCGTGTTGTGATGTGTAGTCGTGTTGTGATGTGTAGTCGTGTTGTGATGTGTCATGGTGTTGTGATGTGTAGTAGTGTTGTGATGTGTAGTAGTGTTGTGATGTGTAGTAGTGTTGTGATGTGTAGTAGTGTTGTGATGTGTAGTCGTGTTGTGATGTGTCATGGTGTTGTGATGTGTAGTAGTGTTGTGATGTGTCATGGTGTTGTGATGTGTAGTAGTGTTGTGATGTGTCATGGTGTCGTGATGTGTCGTCTATGTCCTGGCTTTAATACCTTGATATGTTAAAGGAAAGGGCCCACACCATCACTACATCCTAAATAATCAGCCCCGAGTACTCACTGGGTAAACCCTACGGTCAGCCCTGGGTACTCACTGGGTAAACGCTACGGTCAGCCCAGGGTACTCACTGGGTAAACCCTACGGTCAGCCCTGGGTCATCACTGGGTAAACCCTACGGTCAGCCCTGGGTACTCACTGGGTAAACCCTACGGTCAGCCCAGGGTACTCACTGGGTAAACGCCGGTCAGCCCAGGGTACTCACTGGGTAAACCCTACGGTCAGCCCTGGGTCATCACTGGGTAAACCCTACGGTCAGCCCTGGGTACTCACTGGGTAAACCCTACGGTCAGCCCAGGGTACTCACTGGGTAAACCCTACGGTCAGCCCAGGGTACTCACTGGGTAAACCCACGGTCAGCCCTGGGTACTCACTGAGTAAACCCTACGGTCAGCCCAGGGTCATCACCCTAAACCCTATGGTCAGCCCTGGGTCATCACTGGGTAAACCCTACGGTCAGCCCAGGGTACTCACTGGGTAAACCCTACGGTCAGCCCTGGGTCATCACTGGGTAAACCCACGGTCAGCCCTGGGTCATCACTGGGTAAACCCTACGGTCAGCCCGTACTCACTGGGTAAACCCTACGGTCAGCCCTGGGTACTCACTGGGTAAACCCTACGGTCAGCCCTGGGTCATCACTGGGTAAACCCACGGTCACCATGTTTAAACCTACAGTACTCTCCACTCCACTCACTGGATAAAACTAGTCAGGTCCACTCACTGGGTAAACCTATAGTCCACTCCACTCACTGGGTAAACCTATAGTCCACTCCACTCACTGGGTAAACCTATAGTCCACTCCACTCCACTCACTGGGTAAACCTACAGTCCACTCCACTCCACTCACTGGGTAAACCTATAGTCCACTCCACTCCACTCACTGGGTAAACCTATAGTCCACTCCACTCACTGGGTAAAATAGTCCACTCCCACTCAGTAAACCTATAGTCCACTCCACTCACTGAGTAAACCTATAGTCCACTCCACTCACTGGGTAAACCTACAGTCCACTCCACTCACTGGGTAAACCTATAGTCCACTCCACTCACTAGGTAAACCTATAGTCCACTCCACTCCACTCACTGGGTAAACCTATAGTCCACTCCACTCACTGGGTAAACCTATAGTCCACTCCACTCACTAGGTAAACCTATAGTCCACTCCACTCACTGGGTAAACCTATAGTCTACTCCACTCCACTCACTGGGTAAACCTATAGTCCACTCCACTCACTGGGTAAACCTATAGTCCACTCCACTCACTGGGTAAACCTATAGTCCACTCCACTCACTGGGTAAACCTATAGTCCACTCCACTCACTGGGTAAACCTATAGTCCACTCCACTCACTAGGTAAACCTATAGTCCACTCCACTCCACTCACTGGGTAAACCTATAGTCCACTCCACTCACTGGGTAAACCTATAGTCCACTCCACTCACTAGGTAAACCTATAGTCCACTCCACTCACTGGGTAAACCTATAGTCTACTCCACTCCACTCACTGGGTAAACCTATAGTCCACTCCACTCACTGGGTAAACCTATAGTCTACTCCACTCACTGGGTAAACCTATAGTCCACTCCACTCCACTCACTGGGTAAACCTACAGTCCACTCCACTCACTGGGTAAACCTATAGTCCACTCCACTCACTGGGTAAACCTACAGTCCACTCCACTCACTGGGTAAACCTATAGTCCACTCCACTCACTGGGTAAACCTATAGTCCACTCCACTCACTGGGTAAACCTACAGTCTACTCCACTCACTGGGTAAACCTATAGTCCACTCCACTCCACTCACTGGGTAAACCTATAGTCCACTCCACTCACTGGGTAAACCTATAGTCCACTCCACTCACTGGGTAAACCTACAGTCTACTCCACTCCACTCACTGGGTAAACCTATAGTCCACTCCACTCACTAGGTAAACCTATAGTCCACTCCACTCCACTCACTGGGTAAACCTATAGTCTACTCCACTCCACTCACTGGGTAAACCTATAGTCTACTCCACTCACTGGGTAAACCTACAGTCTACTCCACTCACTGGGTAGACCTACAGTCTACTCCACTCACTGGGTAAACCTACAGTCCACTCCACTCCACTCACTGGGTAAACCTATAGTCTACTCCACTCACTGGGTAAACCTACAGTCCACTCCACTCCACTCACTGGGTAGACCTACAGTCTACTCCACTCACTGGGTAAACCTACAGTCCACTCCACTCCACTCACTGGGTAAACCTATAGTCTACTCCACTCCACTCACTGGGTAAACCTATAGTCTACTCCACTCACTGGGTAAACCTACAGTCTACTCCACTCCACTCACTGGGTAAACCTACAGTCTACTCCACTCACTGGGTAGACCTACAGTCTACTCCACTCACTGGGTAGACCTACAGTCTACTCCACTCACTGGGTAAACCTATAGTCCACTCCACTCCACTCACTGGGTAAACCTATAGTCTACTCCACTCACTGGGTAAACCTATAGTCCACTCCACTCACTGGGTAAACCTATAGTCCACTCCACTCACTGGGTAAACCTATAGTCCACTCCACTCACTGGGTAAACCTATAGTCCACTCCACTCCACTCACTGGGTAAACCTATAGTCTACTCCACTCACTGGGTAAACCTATAGTCCACTCCACTCCATTCACTGGGTAAACCTATAGTCCACTCCACTCACTGGGTAAACCTATAGTCCACTCCACTCCACTCACTGGGTAAACCTATAAACTCACTGGGTAAACCTATAGTCTAGGTAAACCACAGTCCACTCCACTCACTGGGTAAACCTATAGTCCACTCCACTCACTGGGTAAACCTATAGTCCACTCCACTCACTGGGTAAACCTATAGTCCACTCCTCACTAAACCTATAGTCCACTCCACTCACTGGGTAAACCTATAGTCCTCACTAAACCACTCCACTCACTGGGTAAACCTATAGTCCACTCCACTGGGTAAACCAGTCCACTCCACTCACTGGGTAAACCTATAGTCCACTCCACTCACTCACTGGGTAAACCTACAGTCTACTCCACTCCACTCACTGGGTAAACCTATATACTCCACTCCACTCACTGGGTAAACCTATAGTCCACTCCACTCACTGGGTAAACCTATAGTCCACTCCAAAGTCCACTCCACTCACTGGGTAAACCTACAGTCCACTAAACCAGTCTACTCCACTCACTGGGTAAACCTACAGTCCACTCACTGGGTAAACCTATAGTCCACTCCCACTCCACTCACTGGGTAAACCTATAGTCCACTCCACTCACTGGGTAAACCTATAGTCCACTCCACTCACTGGGTAAACCTATAGTCCACTCCACTCACTGGGTAAACCTATAGTCCACTCCACTCACTGGGTAAACCTATAGTCCACTCCACTCACTGGGTAAACCTATAGTCCACTCACACTCACTGGGTAAACCTATAGTCCACTCCACTCACTGGGTAAACCTATAGTCCACTCCACTCACTGGGTAAACCTATAGTCCACTCCACTCACTGGGTAAACCTATAGTCCACTCCACTCACTGGGTAAACCTATAGTCTACTCCACTCCCACTCACTGGGTAAACCACTCCACTCACTGGGGTAACTCCACTCACTGGGTAAACCTATAGTCTAGTCCACTCCACTCACTGGGTAAACCTATAGTCCACTCCACTCACTCCACTCCACTCACTGGGTAAAAACCTCCACTCACTGGGTAAACCACTCCACTCACTGGGTAAACCTATAGTCCACTCCACTCACTGGGTAAACCTACAGTCCACTCCACTCACTGGGTAAACCTATAGTCCACTCCACTCACTGGGTAAACCTATAGTCCACTCCACTCACTGGGTAAACTCCACTCACTGGGTAAACCTATAGTCCACTCCACTCAACCTCCACTCAGTAAACCACTCCACTCTCACTGGGTAAACCTAAACTCCACTCACTGGGTAAACCTATAGTCCACTCCACTCACTGGGTAAACTCCACTCCACTCCACTCACTGGGTAAACCTAAACTCCACTCACTAGTCCACTCCACTCCACTCACTGGGTAAACCTATAGTCCACTCCACTCACTGGGTAAACCTATAGTCCACTCCACTCACTGGGTAAACCTACAGTCCACTCCACTCACTGGGTAAACTCCACTCCACTCACTGGGTAAACCTAGTCCAGTCCACTCCTGGGTAAACTCCACTCACTGGGTAAACCTATAGTCCACTCCACTCACTGGGTAAACCTATAGTCCACTAAGTCCACTCCACTCACTGGGTAAACCACTCCACTCACTGGGTAAACCTATAGTCCACTCCACTCACTGGGTAAACCTATAGTCCACTCCACTCACTGGGTAAACCTATAGGTAAACCTACAGTCCACTCCACTCACTGGGTAAAAGTCCACTCCACTCACTGGGTAAACCTACAGTCCACTCCCACTCACTGGGTAAACCCAGTCCACTCCACTCACTGGGTAAACCTACAGTCCACTCCACTCACTGGGTAAACCTATAGTCCACTCCACTCACTGGGTAAACCTACAGTCCACTCCACTCCACTCACTGGGTAAACCTATAGTCCACTCCACTCACTGGGTAAACCTACAGTCCACTCCACTCCACTCACTGGGTAAACCTACAGTCCACTCCACTCACTGGGTAAACCTATAGTCCACTCCACTCCTCACTGGGTAAACCTACAGTCCACTCCACTCCACTCACTGGGTAAAACAGTCTACTCCACTCCAGTCCACTCCACTCACTGGGTAAACCCACAGTAAACCACTCACTGGGTAAACCTATAGTCCACTCCACTCCACTCACTGGGTAATAGTCTACTCCACTCACTGGGTAAACCTATAGTCCACTCCACTCCACTCACTGGGTAAACCTATAGTCCACTCCACTCACTGGGTAAACCTACAGTCCACTCCACTCCACTCACTGGGTAAACCTACAGTCCACTCCACTCACTGGGTAAACCTACAGTCCACTCCACTCACTGGGTAAACCTATAGTCCACTCCACTCCACTCACTGGGTAAACCTACAGTCCACTCCATTCACTGGGTAAACCTATAGTCCACTCCACTCACTGGGTAAACCTATAGTCCACTCCACTCACTGGGTAAACCTACAGTCTACTCCACTCCACTCACTGGGTAAACCTACAGTCCACTCCACTTCTGTCTCCAACCAAGGAGGGCCTACAGCAGCACCTAGATCTTCTGCACAGATTCTGTCAGACCTGGGCCCTGACAGTAAATCTCAGTAAGACCAAAATAATGGTGTTCCAAAAAAGGTCCAGTCGCCAGGACCACAAATACAAATTCCATCTAGACACAGTTCCCCTACAAAACACAAAACAACGATACATACCTTGGCCTAAACATCAGCGCCACAGGTAACTTCCACAAAGCTGTGAACGAACTGAGAGGCAAGAAGGGCATTCTATGCCATCAAATGGAACATAAAATTCAACATACCAATTAGGATCTGGCTAAAAATACTTTAATCAGTCATAGAACCCATTGCCCTTTATGGTAGTGAGGTCTGGGGTCCGTTCACCAACCAAGACTTCACAAAATGGGACAAATACCAAATTGAGACTGCACGCAGAATTCTGCAAAAATATCCTCCGTGTACAACGTAAAACACCAAATAATGCATGCAGAGCAGAATTAGGCCGATACCCACTAATTATCAAAATCCAGAAAAGAGCCATTAAATTCTACAACCACCTAAAAGGAAGCGATTCACAAACCTTCCATAACAAAGCCATCACCTACAGAGAGATGAACCTGGAGAAGAGTCCCCTAAGCAAGTTGGTCCTGGGGCTCTGTTCACAAACACAAACACACCCTACAGAGCCCCAGGACAGCAACACAATTAGACCCAACCAAATCATGAGAAAACAAAAAGATAATTACTTAACACATTGGAAAGAATTAACAAAAAAACAGAGCAAACTAGAATGCTATTTGGCCCTACACAGAGAGTACACCGCGGCAGAATACCTGACCACTGTGACTGACCCAAAATTAAGGAAAGCTTTGACTATGTACAGACTCAGTGAGCATAGCCTTGCTATTGAGAAAGGCCGCCGTAGGCAGACATGGCTCTCAAGAGAAGACAGGCTATGTGCTCACTGCCCACAAAATGAGGTGGAAACTGAGCTGCACTTCCTAACCTCCTGCCCAATGTATGACCATATTAGAGAGACATATTTCCCCCAGATTACACAGATCCACAAAGAATTCGAAAACAAATCCAATTTTGAAAAACTCCCATATCTACTGGGTGAAATTCCACAGTGTGCCATCACAGCAGCAAGATTTGTGACCTGTTGCCACGAGAAAAGGGCAACCAGTGAAGAACAAACACCATTGTAAATACAACCCATATTTATGCTTATTCATTTTATCTTGTGTCATTTAACTATTTGTACATTGTATATATATATATATAATATGACATTTGTAATGTCTTTACTGTTTTTAAACTTCTGTATGTGTAATGTTTACTGTTAATTTTAGTTGTTTTTCACTTTATATATTCACTTTGTATGTTGTCTACCTCACTTGCTTTGGCAATGTTAACACATGTTTCCCATGCCAATAAAGCCCTTGAATTGAAATTGAATTGAATTGAGAGAGACAGAGTGTGAGAGAGAGAGAGAGAGAGAGAGAGAGAGAGAGAGAGAGAGAGAGAGAGAGAGAGAGAGAGAGAGAGAGAGAGAGAGAGAGAGAGAGAGAGAGAGAGAGAGAGAGAGAGAGAGAGAGAGAGTGAGAGAGAGAGAGAGAGAGGGTAGAGAGAGAGGAGAGAGAGAGAGAGAGAGAGGGAGAGAGATGAAGAGGGAGAGTGAGGAGAGAGAGAGAGACAGAGACAGAGAGAGACAGAGAGAGAGAGAGAGAGAGAGAGAGAGACAGAGAGAGACAGAGAGAGACAGAGAGAGAGAGAGAGAGAGAGAGAGAGAGAGAGAGAGAGAGAGAGAGTGGGGGGATAGAGAGGGGGTAGGGAGAAGTGGAGAACTTTACCTCGTTGACGAAGGTACAACTCCATCAGACGTTACACCCCAAAAAAGATGTTTGGGAGAAAAGTTAGCAGCTAGCCCTAACTCTCCTAGGAGGAGAGAGATGTCAGAAGGACCGGGCTAGCATAGCCTGTATGTCTACTCTCTGGCCTCTGGGCTAGCCTAGCATAGCCTGTATGTCCACTCTCTGGCCTCTGGGCTAGCCTAGCATAGCCTGTATGTCCACTCTCTGGCCTCCGGGCTAGCCTAGCATAGCCTGTATGTCCACTCTCTGGCCTCCGGGCTAGCCTAGCATAGCCTGTTTGTCCACTCTCTGGCCTCCGGGCTAGCCTAGCATAGCCTGTATGTCCACTCTCTGGCCTCTGGGCTAGCCTAGCATAGCCTGTATGTCCACTCTCTGGCCTCTGGGCTAGCCTAGCATAGCCTGTATGTCCAATCTGTGGCCTCTGGGCTAGCCTAGCATAGCCTGTATGTCTACTCTCTGGCCTCTGGCCTAGCCTAGCATAGCATGTAGGTCTCTTCTCTGGTTGCAGCTGGCTGGGAGCTCAGCCCAACACTGGGCAGGACGTGGAGCAGCCGAGCCCAGCTGAAAGAAGAGAAGGCGGGGGAGAGAGAGGGGAAGGAGAGGGGGACCCCAGCCAAATCACTTCCAGGAGAGGAACAGAACAGAATGTTGTCTGGGGCCTGGCAGCAGAAACACCCCCACCCCCCCTAAAGAAAGTTTCCTCAGACTCAGAGGAGCTACAATCCTATGAGGTTTAATCTCGGTTCCAGAAAGGGAACCTGAATCAGTAGAGGGACCATAAAGATTCACAACAGGAAGGATATCAAATCCAGTGTGGCTGACTGTGTAGAGCTCCATACTGCCATGGACACATGGCTAGCTAGATAGCTAGCGCAGGCAGGCAGGCAGGCAGGCAGGCAGGCAGGCAGGCAGACAGACATTTACACCTGGAACACACTTCAACACACATCTCTCCTGAAACACTATGCACCACTGCTGGCTCGAAGAGTTGTGAAATGTGTGTGTAGAAGTGTGTGGTGTGTTGCGTGCGTGCGTGCACACTCATGATCATGGAGAAGACAGAGATTGGTGAGGGCTACACCTTCTTTTGGAAAGGTGTTCCGGAAGAGGCATGGGGTGGGTTTTACTGTAAAAAAAAAAAAAAAAAAGTGGCTGTGTTTATCTTTATTTTATTTTCCACTAAATGCCTCCGCTAATTCCTTTAAACAACAAGACAAGTTGAACATGAAATCGCACTTACCTCAATTCTGACTACGAATAATCTGCCTTTAGCTATTTCTGTGATTCCTACCCAATTTTCAGGGTATGATCAGACGAAACGCCGGCTTTACAAAGGCGGGAGGGGGGGGGGGGGTCTTGGCATATCTAATGGTCAGTAGTCTCGACCCTAGTAGACAGTAGTCTTCACCTGCCTTGGCATATCTAATGGTCAGTAGTCTCGACCCATTGTTCACCTGCATATCTAATGGTCAAATGCCGACCATTCTACCTCCAAGGGAGTTTTCAGCTGTTATGGTGACTGTTGGATCCACTTGAAGAAAATAAATATAAAAACAACTGTATAAACGGAAAACATTCAATACCGGAGGTTGGCCTTTCTTTCTTGTTTCCATTAGTGATGCCTAACTTCCATCAACACGTCTCCTTCACCACCAGGGGCAAAAAAAACGTCCTATACCACTGTTGTCCTACCCACAAGCCCTCGCTCCGGAAAATCAGATCATGACTCTAGACTCCTGCTTTCTGTTTACAAAGCAGAAGCTAAAAAAAAAACCTTGGATATACCCGTGACTCGGTTGAGAAACGGTCATGAGAATCAGAGATTAGGTTACAGCTGGTTGGAATATGTTCCAAGACGAGCTGGCCACCTCCGTCAGCGACTTCATTAGGAAATGCATCAGCGATGTCGGCCCCACAGTGAGGGTTCGCTGCTTCACCCAATCAAAAGCCCTGGATGAACACAGAGGTTGGTGCTCAGCTAAAGGACAGGGCTATCACACACAGGGCTACCACACACAGAGCTATCACAGAGCTATCACAGGGCTACCACACACAGAGCTATCACAGGGCTACCACACACAGAGCTACCACACACAGAGCTATCACAGAGCTACCACACACAGAGCTATCACAGGGCTACCACACACAGAGCTACCACACACAGAGCTATCACAGGGCTCCCACACACAGAGCTATCACAGGGCTACCACACACAGAGCTATCACAGAGCTATCACAGGGCTACCACACACAGAGCTATCACAGGGCTACCACACACAGAGCTATCACAGGGCTCCCACACACAGAGCTATCACAGGGCTACCACACACAGAGCTATCACAGAGCTATCACAGGGCTACCACACACAGAGCTATCACAGGGCTACCACACACAGAGCTATCACAGGGCTCCCACACACTGAGCTATCACACACTGAGCTATCACAGGGCTACCACACACAGAGCTATCACACACTGAGCTATCACAGGGCTCCCACACACTGAGCTATCACACACTGAGCTATCACAGGGCTACCACACACAGAGCTACTACACACAGAGCTACCACACACAGAGTTAACACACATAGAGCTACCACACACAGAGCTACCACACACAGGGCTACCACACACAGAGATACCACACACAGAGCTACCACACACAGAGCTACCAGACACAGATCTATCACTCCAGTATCCCTGTACATTGTTAATATGGTACTGACCCTGTATATAGTCACCTTATCCCTATACATATCTACCTCCATCACTCCAGTATCCCTGTCCCCTTACCCCTATACATATCTACCTCCATCACTCCAGTATCCCTGTCCCCTTACCCCTATACATATCTACCTCCATCACTCCAGTATCCCTGTCTCCTTCCCCCTATACATATCTACCTCCACCACCCCAGTATCCCTGTCCCCTTCTCCCTATATATATCTACCTCCATCACTCCAGTATCCCTGTCTCCTTCCCCCTATACATATCTATCTCCATCACTCCAGTATCCCTGTCTCCTTCCCCCTATACATATCTACCTCCATCACTCCAGTATCCCTGTCTCCTTCCCCCTATACATATCTACCTCCATCACTCCAGTATCCCTGTCCCCTTACCCCTATACATATCTACCTCCATCACTCCAGTATCCCTGTCCCCTTCCCCCTATACATATCTACCTCCATCACTCCAGTATCCCTGTCTCCTTCCCCCTATACATATCTACCTCCATCACTCCAGTATCCCTGTCCCCTTCCCCCTATATATATCTACCTCCATCACTCCAGTATCCCTGTCTCCTTCCCCCTATACATATCTACCTCCATCACTCCACTATCCCTGTCCCCTTCCCCCTATACATATCTACCTCCATCACTCCAGTATCCCTGTCTCCTTCCCCCTATACATATCTACCTCCATCACTCCAGTATCCCTGTCCCCTTCCCCCTATACATATCTACCTCCATCACTCCAGTATCCCTGTCCCCTTCCCCCTATACATATCTACCTCCATCACTCCAGTATCCCTGTCCCCTTCCCCCTATACATATCTACCTCCATCACTCCAGTATCCCTGTCCCCTTCCCCCTATACATATCTACCTCCATCACTCCAGTATCCCTGTCCCCTTCCCCCTATACATATCTACCTCCATCACTCCAGTATCCCTGTCTCCTTCCCCCTATACATATCTACCTCCATCACTCCAGTATCCCTGTCTCCTTCCCCCTATACATATCTACCTCCATCACTCCAGTATCCCTGTCTCCTTCCCCTATACATATCTACCTCCATCACTCCAGTATCCCTGTCTCCTTCCCCCTATACATATCTACCTCCATCACTCCAGTATCCCTGTCTCCTTCCCCCTATACATATCTACCTCCATCACTCCAGTATCCCTGTCTCCTTCCCCCTATACATATCTACCTCCATCACTACAGTATCCCTGTCCCCTTCCCCCTATACATATCTACCTCCATCACTCCAGTATCCCTGTCTCCTTCCCCCTATACATATCTACCTCCATCACTCCAGTATCCCTGTCTCCTTCCCCCTATACATATCTACCTCCATCACTCCAGTATCCCTGTCTCCTTCCCCCTATACATATCTACCTCCATCACTCCAGTATCCCCTCCTTACCCCTATACATATCTACCTCCATCACACCAGTATCCCTGTCCAGTATCCCTTCCCCCTATACATATCTACCTCCATCACTCCAGTATCCCTGTCTCCTTCCCCCTATACATATCTACCTCCATCACTCCAGTATCCCTGTCTCCTTCCCCCTATACATATCTACCTCCATCACTCCAGTATCCCTGTCTCCTTCCCCCTATACATATCTACCTCCATCACTCCAGTATCCCTGTCTCCTTCCCCCTATACATATCTACCTCCATCACTCCAGTATCCCTGTCTCCTTCCCCCTATACATATCTACCTCCATCACTCCAGTATCCCTGTCCCTTCCCCTATACATATCTACCTCCATCACTCCAGTATCCCTGTCTCCTTACCCCTATACATATCTACCTCCATCACTCCAGTATCCCTGTCTCCTTCCCCCTATACATATCTACCTCCATCACTCCAGTATCCCTGTACATTGTTAATATGGTACTGACCCTGTATATAGTCACCTTCCCCCTCTACATATCTACCTCCATCACTCCAGTATCCCTGTACATTGTTAATATGGTATAGAGCATAGAGACCCTAGCACTCTGACACCCCCCCCCCTCCAGCCTAGAGACCCTAGCACTCTGACATCCCCCCTCCAGCCTAGAGACCCTAGTACTCTGACATCCCACCCTCCAGCCTAGAGACCCTAGCACTCTGACACCCCCCTCCAGCCTAGAGACCCTAGCACTCTGACACCCCCCTCCAGCCTAGAGACCCTAGCACTCTGACACCCCCCTCCAGCCTAGAGACCCTAGCACTCCGACACCCCCCTCCAGCCTAGAGACCCTAGCACTCTGACACCCCCCTCCAGCCTAGAGACCCTAGCACTCTGACACCCCCCTCCAGCCTAGAGACCCTAGCACTCTGACACCCACCCCCTCCAGCCTAGAGACCCTAGCACTCTGACACCCCCCTCCAGCCTAGAGACCCTAGCACTCTGACACCCCCTCCAGCCTAGAGACCCTAGCACTCTGACACCCCCCCTCCAGCCTAGAGACCCTAGCACTCTGACACCCCCTTCCCTCCAGCCTAGAGACCCTAGCACTCTGACATCCCCCTCCAGCCTAGAGACCCTAGTACTCTGACACCCCCCTCCAGCCTAGAGACCCTAGCACTCTGACACCCCCCTCCAGCCTAGAGACCCTAGCACTCTGACACCCCCCCTCCAGCCTAGAGACCCTAGCACTATGACCCCCCTCCAGCCTAGAGACCCTTGCACTCTGACATCCCCCCTCCAGCCTAGAGACCCTAGCACTCTGACACCACCCCCCTCCAGCCTAGAGACCCTAGCACTCTGACACCCCCCTCCAGCCTAGAGACCCTAGCACTCTGACACCCCCCCCCTCCAGCCTAGAGACCCTAGCACTCTGACACCCCCCCTCCAGCCTAGAGACCCTAGCACTCTGACACCCCCCCCCCTCCAGCCTAGAGACACTAGCACTCTGACACCCCCCCTCCTCCAGCCTAGAGACCCTAGCACTCTGACACCCCCCTCCAGCCTAGAGACCCTAGCACTGAAGGGGATAACTCCTCATGCGTTGCTTGCACCTCATTGTCAAATCATGAATGGAACGATGCCAATACTGTAATCATCTCCAACAATAAGGTGCCAGGGTAATGCTCTAGTGTGGTAACAGCAGAGCCATCTCCATCCTGTCAGGTGCCAGGGTAATGCTCTAGTGTGGTAACAGCAGAGCCATCTCCATCCTGTCAGTTGCCAGGGTAATGATCTAGTGTGGTAGAGCCATCTCCATCATGTCAGTTGCCAGGGTAATGCTCTAGTGTGATAACAGCAGAGCCATCTCCATCCTGTCAGTTGCCAGGGTAATGCTCTAGTGTGGTAACAGCAGAGCCATCTCCATCCTGTCAGTTGCCAGGGTAATGATCTAGTGTGGTAACAGCAGAGCCATCTCCATCCTGTCAGTTGCCAGGGTAATGATCTAGTGTGGTAACAGCAGAGCCATCTCCATCCTGTCAGTTGCCAGGGTAATGCTCTAGTGTGATAACAGCAGAGCCATCTCCGTTGCCAGGGTAATGATCTAGTGTGGTAACAGCAGAGCCATCTCCATCCTGTCAGTTGCCAGGGTAATGCTCTAGTGTGGTAACAGCAGAGCCATCTCCATCCTGTCAGTTGCCAGGGTAATGATCTAGTGTGGTAGAGCCATCTCCATCCTGTCAGTTGCCAGGGTAATGCTCTAGTGTGGTAACAGCAGAGCCATCTCCATCCTGTCAGTTGCCAGGGTAATGATCTAGTGTGGTAGAGCCATCTCCATCCTGTCAGTTGCCAGGGTAATGCTCTAGTGTGGTAACAGCAGAGCCATCTCCATCCTGTCAGTTGCCAGGGTAATGATCTAGTGTGGTAGAGCCATCTCCATCCTGTCAGTTGCCAGGGTAATGCTCTAGTGTGGTAACAGCAGAGCCATCTCCATCCTGTCAGTTGCCAGGGTAATGCTCTAGTGTGGTAACAGCAGAGCCATCTCCATCCTGTCAGTTGCCAGGGTAATGATCTAGTGTGGTAACAGCAGAGCCATCTCCATCCTGTCAGTTGCCAGGGTAATGCTCTAGTGTGGTAACAGCAGAGCCATCTCCGTTGCCAGGGTAATGATCTAGTGTGGTAACAGCAGAGCCATCTCCATCCTGTCAGTTGCCAGGGTAATGCTCTAGTGTGGTAACAGCAGAGCCATCTCCATCCTGTCAGTTGCCAGGGTAATGCTCTAGTGTGGTAACAGCAGAGCCATCTCCGTTGCCAGGGTAATGATCTAGTGTGGTAACAGCAGAGCCATCTCCATCCTGTCAGTTGCCAGGGTAATGCTCTAGTGTGATAACAGCAGAGCCATCTCCATCCTGTCAGTTGCCAGGGTAATGATCTAGTGTGGTAGAGCCATCTCCATCCTGTCAGTTGCCAGGGTAATGATCTAGTGTGGTAACAGCAGAGCCATCTCCATCCTGTCAGTTGCCAGGGTAATGCTCTAGTGTGATAACAGCAGAGCCATCTCCATCCTGTCAGTTGCCAGGGTAATGATCTAGTGTGGTAACAGCAGAGCCATCTCCATCCTGTCAGTTGCCAGGGTAATGCTCTATTGGCTCACTGAAAACACCCTGCCAGAATCCCAGTGTGCATCCCTTCCACAGCTCCAAATATGCAGATTGTTAAGCTGCTTCGCGGCTCAGAGACCTCAAGACCCACACCAAGATTGCAGTACACAACACTGTCTTTAAAAGGTCAGAAAATAATATATTCAAGATTTGCTGAAGCGTTGTGACATCCCCCCTCCAGCCTAGAAACCCTAGCACTCTGACACCCCCCCTCCAGCCTAGAAACCCTAGCACTCGGACCCCCCTCCAGCATAGAAACCCTAGCACTCTGACATCCCCCTCCAGCCCCTACCTCCCATTCCATCCCCTCCACCTCCCATTCCATCCCCTACCTCCCATTCCATCCCCTACCTCCCATTCCATCCCCTACCTCCCATTCCATCCCCTACCTCCCATTCCATCCCCTACCTCCCATTCCATCCCCTACCTCCCATTCCATCCCCTGCCTCCCATTCCATCCCCTGCCTCCCATTCCATCCCCTGCCTCCCATTCCATCCCCTGCCTCCCATTCCATCCCCTACCTCCCATTCCATCCCCTACCTTCCATTCCAACCCCTACCTCCCATTCCATCCCCTACCTCCCATTCCATCCCCTACCTCCCATTCCATCCTCTACCTCCCATTCCATCCTCTACCTCCCATTCCATCGTCTACCTCCCATTCCATCCTCTACCTCCCATCCCATCCTCTACCTCCCATCCCATCCTCTACCTCCCATCCCATCCTCTACCTCCCATTCCATCCCCTACCTCCCATTCCATCCCCTACCTCCCATTCCATCCCCTACCTCCCATTCCATCCCCTACCTCCCATTCCATCCCCTACCTCCCATTCCATCCTCTACCTCCCATTCCATCCCCTACCTCCCATTCCATCCTCTACCTCCCATTCCATCCTCTACCTCCCATTCCATCCCCTACCTCCCATTCCATCCTCTACCTCCCATTCCATCCTCTACCTCCCATTCCATCCTCTACCTCCCATTCCATTCCCTACCTCCCATTCCATCCTCTACCTCCCATTCCATCCTCTACCTCCCATTCCATCCTCTACCTCCCATCCCAACCCAACCCCTACCTCCCATTCCATCCTCTACCTCCCATTCCATCCTCTACCTCCCATTCCATCCCCTACCTCCCATTCCATCCTCTACCTCCCATTCCATCCTCTACCTCCTATTCCAACCTCTACCTCCCATTCCAACCCCTACCTCCCATCCCAACCCAACCTCTACCTCCCATTCCATCCCCTACCTCCCATTCCATCCTCTACCTCCCATTCCATCCCCTACCTCCCATTCCATCCCCTACCTCCCATTCCATCCCCTACCTCCCATTCCATCCCCTACCTCCCAACCCAACCCATCCCCTACCTCCCATTCCAACCCCTACCTCCCATCACAACCCAACCCCTACCCCCATCCACAACAGAAGCATTGTCGGAATCATCTTTGATGGACAGCTGAGATGAGGTGTGCGCACGTGTGTGCATGCATGTGCATGTGTGTGTTTACGTGCATGTGCATGTGTGTGTTTACGTGCATGTGCATGTGTGTGTTGACGTGCATGTGTGTGTGTTTGTGTGTGTATGTGCATCTCATATCTCATATAACCTACTTGTATCTTGATGGGCCAGGTGAAGTTGCTGACATAGACGAAGAAGGTGATGTTTGGGTTGTTGCGGAAGTCAAAGTTCTCGTTGGAGAAACTGTCTTTAAACTCCTTGATGTTACTCCTGGAGACAATGGGGATCTCCTCGCCCGTTTGGGTACCTACTGAGGGAGAGGGTGATAGACGAGATTTAGTTAAAGTATGTTCTCTCATACTGGCTCCAAGGGGTGAGATTGAAAACAGTGTGAACATACATGTTTTTTTTTAACTATGGAGCGAAAAAGGAGCGTTACCTGTGAAGTTGTGTTAAGGTGTTACCTGTGAAGGTGTGTTAAAGTGTTATCTGTGAAGGTGTGTTAAGGTGTTACCTGTGAAGGTGTGTTAAGGTGTAACCTGTGAAGGTGTGTTAAGGTGTTACCTGTGAAGGTGTGTTAAGGTGTTACCTGTGAAGGTGTGTTAAGGCGTTACCTGTGAAGGTGTGTTAAGGCGTTACCTGTGAAGGTGTGTTAAGGCGTTACCTGTGAAGGTGTGTTAAAGTGTTACCTGTGAAGGTGTGTTAAGGTGTTACCTGTGAAGGTGGGTTAAGGTGTTACTTGTGAAGGTGTGTTAAGGTGTAACCTGTGAAGGTGTGTTAAGGTGTAACCTGTGAAGGTGTGTTAAGGTGTTACCTGTGAAGGTGTGTTAAGGTGTTACCTGTGAAGGTGTGTTAAAGTGTTACCTGTGAAGGTGTGTTAAGGTGTTACCTGTGAAGGTGTGTTAAGGTGTAACCTGTGAAGGTGTGTTAAGGTGTTACCTGTGAAGGTGTGTTAAGGTGTTACCTGTGAAGGTGTGTTAAGGTGTAACCTGTGAAGGTGTGTTAAGGTGTAACCTGTGAAGGTGTGTTAAGGTGTTACCTGTGAAAGTATGTTAAGGTGTTACCTGTGAAGGTGTGTTAAGGTGTGTTAAGGTGTTACCTGTGAAGGTATGTTAAGGTGTTACCTGTGAAGGTGTGTTAAGGTGTTACCTGTGAAGGTGTGTTAAGGTGTTACCTGTGAAGCTGGCGGCCCAGGTGATGTTGAGGTTGAAGTTCTTGGAGGCGTTGATGAACACAACCAGATCACGATTCTGCTGCGGAGGAGAGGAGGAGGAGGAGGAGGAGAGGAAGGAGGAGGAGTAGAGGAGGAGGACAATGTGTTACTGTACATGTCAATACATCTATTCTAGTCTGATGAGGAGGAGTAGGAGGAGGACAATGTGTTACTGTACATGTCAATACATCTATTCTAGTCTGATGAGGAGGAGGAGGAGGAGGACAATGTGTTACTGTACATGTCAATACATCTATTCTAGTCTGATGAGGAGGAGGAGGACAATGTGTTACTGTACATAGAGAGGAGAGGGGGAGCTTCTGGGTGGTCACCATTCACACCCTGCTGTAAATCTCTAGAGGGGGAAACTTTCTCTCTCTACCCTCCAATATTGGACTAAAATAATGTATTTTGTCTCCAGACTGTTGCCCTTCCAAACCTTTAACATCCAAAAAAGTGGATAATGGAAGAACAATTCTAACAAAGAATTTGGGGAATTTCAGTGGGGAGATGTAGAAAACTAATGTCATATGGTTTCTTATTTTGTGATATCATTAAAAAGTGTATGGATGAAATACTGTCACTGGGAAAGGATACCCCTTTATCTGTCAAGTTGTCTATGTGATATGAACAATGATGAAAGTATTTCTGTTAAGATGCGAATGTGATGAGTCATAAGATATAACTTCCAATCATATTCTTTGCACATTAAGTAGCCACGCCCCGAGTGAGGTCAGAAGAGAGTGTCAGTGTGATGGAACCGTCCTTTTCGACAAGACTGCTTAAAAGGACTTGCTAAGAATTAACATACCAGACCAGAACATTGCCAGGTTGCTGCTGTGCGTGTAAAGTGGTCTGGATCCTGAACCCTGAATAATCATCACGAGGTGTAGACAATCAATGCTGAGAATCGAATTGGGACCATCATACGAAGCTGCAAACCATCCCATTCTACTACGAGTCTCAAATCACCTGTTTTATCCTTTTAATAAGCTAGTAAATAAATCATTCAACCAATTGGTGTGGTACTGAATCATAAGTAAGGCTGGGTTATTTGCAGATCCAAGAAGGTTACGACTGTTCAGAATAATGATAATGATACGAGGTAATGATTTATAAGATTAATGTTTATTGATGAAATAGATATATACCTTCTAGGAGTTTAATTCAGGAGAATCTTTAAACAACCTCTTCCCGTGGTGCCCCAAATTTCTAATGAGTTCATTGTTACATGACACATAATTTAAATCGGATAACAATTAAACCTAGTTAGTGGATTAAATAAATAACAGTCATCAGATTAATGAAAGTAAAGTCACGATACAAGACAATCAGGTTTGAATGAACTGTTTTGTCTTGTAGTAATGGGGTGCATGTCTGTATTTCCTTAAATAGTCAGAAAAACATTTTTTGTTTTGGTCAGTTTTGCCCAACATAACAGGTGGTGGTGTGTGGGACACAGTAGCTCATATAGATAGACTCAAACTGCATTCCTGATTTCTGTAACTGTTAGCTTATCTGTGTAATATTGTCCTTGTGTTTTAAATGTGGTTGTTTCAGTTGTCATGTGCCTTTTTACTTCTACCATAAAGGCCTGATTGGTGAAGTGCTGCAGAGATGGTGGTCCTTCTGGAAGGTTCTCCCATCTCTGCAGAGTAACTCTGGAGCTAGAGTGACCATTGGGTTCTTGGTCACCTCCCTGACCAAGGTCATTCTCCATCTCCAGGAAGAGTCTTTGTGGTTCCAGACGTCTTCCAGTTAAGAATGATGGAGGCCACTGTGTTCTTGGGGACCTTCAATGCTGCAGACATGTTTTGGTACCCTTCCTCAGATCTGTGCTTCGACACAATCCTGTCTGGGTGATCAGACAGGCACTGTCAACTGTGGGACCTTATATAGACAGGTGTGTGCCTTTCCGAATCATGTCCAATCAATTGAATTTACCACAAGTGGACTCCAATCAATTGTAAAAACATCTTAAGGATGATCAATGGAAACAGGATGCACCTGAGCTTAATTTCGAGTCTCATAGCAAAGGGTCTAAATACTTATTTAAATAGTATTTCTGTTTTTTATACATTTGCAAACATTTCTAAAAACCTGTTTAAAAATTTTTAAAAATTAGAATAAGGCTGTAACAGAACAAAATGTGGTAAAAGTCAAGGGGTCGGAATACTTTCCAAATGCACTGTATACCACATACCCTGAGGTGCCTTACTGCTATTACAAGCTGCTTACCAACGTAATTAGGAGAGTAAAAATAAATGTTTTGTCATACCTGTGGTATACATAAGGGAAAACGGTTCTGTACATTACATTGGTAAATAATAGATGACGCAGCCAGACGTACTTTAATTTACCACAGGTGTCTGCAATTACCTCGCTGTGTGGCTCGCTGTGTGGCTCGCTGTGTGGCTCGCTGTGTGGCTCGCTGTGTGGCTCACTGTGTGGCTGTGTGGCTCGCTGTGTGGCTCACTGTGTGGCTGTGTGGCTCGCTGTGTGGCTCGCTGTGTGGCTGTGTGGCTCACTGTGTGGCTCGCTGTGTGGCTCACTGTGTGGCTCGCTGTGTGGCTCACTGTGTGGCTCGCTGTGTGGCTGTGTGGCTCGCTGTGTGGCTCGCTGTGTGGCTCGCTGTGTGGCTCGCTGTGTGGCTCACTGTGTGGCTCGCTGTGTGGCTGTGTGGCTCGCTGTGTGGCTCGCTGTGTGGCTCGCTGTCGCTGTGTGGCTCGCTGTGTGGCTGTGTGGCTCACTGTGTGGCTCGCTGTGTGGCTGTGTGGCTCGCTGTGTGGCTGTGTGGCTCGCTGTGTGGCTCGCTGTGTGGCTCGCTGTGTGGCTCGCTGTGTGGCTCGCTGTGTGGCTCGCTGTGTGACTCGCTGTGTGACTCGCTGTGTGGCTCGCTGTGTGGCTCGCTGTGTGGCTCGCTGTGTGCTGTGTGGCTCGCTGTCGCTGTGTGGCTCGCTGTGTGGCTCGCTGTCACTGTGTGGCTCGCTGTGTGGCTCGCTGTCGCCGTGTGGCTCGCTATCGCTGTGTGGCTCGCTGTGTGCTGTGTGGCTCGCTGTGTGGCTCACTGTCGCAGTGTGGCTCGCTGTGCGACTCGCTGTGTGGCTCGCTATGTGGCTCGCTGTGTGACTCGCTGTGGCTCGCTGTGTGACTCGCTGTGGCTCGCTGTCGCTGTGTGGCTCGCTGTGTGCTGTGTGGCTCGGTGTGTGGCTCGCTGTGTGGCTCGCTGTGTGCTGTGTGGCTCGCTGTGTGGCTCGATGTCGCTGTGTGGCTCGCTGTGTGACCCGCTGTCGCTGTGTGGCTCGCTGTGCGACCCGCTGTCGCTGTGTGGCTCGCTGTGCGACCCGCTGTCGCTGTGTGGCTCGCTGTGCGACTCGCTGTCGCTGTGTGGCTCGCTGTGCGACTCGCTGTGTGGCTCGCTGTCGCTGTGCGACTCGCTGTGTGGCTCGCTGTCGCTGTGTGGCTCGCTGTGTGGCTCGCTGTCGCTGTGTGGCTCGCTGTGCGACTCGCTGTGTGGCTCGCTGTCGCTGTGCGACTCGCTGTGTGGCTCGCTGTCGCTGTGCGACTCGCTGTGTGACTCGCTGTGTGGCTCGCTGTCGCTGTGCGACTCGCTGTGTGGCTCGCTGTCGCTGTGTGGCTCGCTGTGTGGCTCGCTGTCGCTGTGTGGCTTGCTGTGTGGCTCGCTGTGTGGCTCGCTGTCGCTGTGTGGTTGTGGTGGTGCTTTGCTGCAAGAGGGACTGGTGCACTTCACAAAATAGATGGCAGCATGGAAAATTATGTGGATTTATTGAAGGAACATCTCAAGACATCAGTCAGGAAGTTAAAGGTTGTTCGCAAATGGGTCTTCCAGATGGACAATGACCCCAAGCATACTTTCAAAGTTGTGGCAAAATAGCTTAAGGACAACAAAGTCAAGGTATTGGAGTTGCCATCACAAAGTCCTGACCTCAATCCTATAGAATATGTGTGGGCAGAACTGAAAAAGCGTGTGGAAGCAAGGAGACTTACAAACCTGACTCAGTTACACCAGCTCTGTCAGGAGGAATGGGCCATAATTCACCCAACTTATTGTGGGAAGCTTGTGGAAGGCTACCCAAAACGATTGACTCAAGTTAAACAATTTAAAGGCAATGCTACCAAATACTAAATGAGTGTATGTAAACTTCTGACCCACTGGGAATGTGATGAAATAAATAAAAGCTGAAATAAATCATTCTCTCTCAACTATTATTCTGACATTTCACATTCTTAAAATAAAGTGGTGATCCTAACTGACCTAAGACAGGGAAAATTTACTAGGATTAAATGTCAGGGATTGTGAAAAACTGAGTTTAAATGTAGGTGTATGTAAACTTCCAACTGTACAAAAAGTATGTTTAAACTCAACCTCCATGGGCGTGGTCTAACTGCTGACCTACTAACCCTGAACCCAGCAGTGTGGTGTAGTCCTACCTCCTCGGGCGTGGCCTGACCCCAGCAGTGTGGGAGTGGTCCTAACTCCTCGGGTGTGGTCTGACCCCTGACCCCAGCAGTGTGGGTGTGGTCCTACCTCCTCAGGCATGGCCTGACCCCTGACCTCAGCAGTGTGGGTGTGGTCCTACCTCCTCAGGCATGGCCTGACCCCTGACCTCAGCAGTGTGGGTGTGGTCCTACCTCCTCGGGCATGGCCTGACCCCTGACCTCTGACCCCAGCAGTGTGGGTGTGGTCCTACCTCCTCAGGCATGGCCTGACCCCTGACCCCAGCAGTGTGGGTGTGGTCCTACTTACTGGGGCGTGGTCTGACCCCTGACCCCAGCAGTGTGGGTGTGGTCCTACCTCCTCGGGCATGGTCTGACCCCTGACCCCAGCAGTGTGGGTGTGGTCCTACCTCCTCGGGCGTGGCCTGACCTCTGACCCCAGCAGTGTGGGTGTGGTCCTACTTACTGGGGCGTGGTCTGACCCCTGACCCCAGCAGTGTGGGTGTGGTCCTACCTCCTCAGGCGTGGCCTGACCCCTGACCCCAGCAGTGTGGGTGTGGTCCTACCTCCTCAGGCGTGGCCTGACCCCTGACCCCAGCAGTATGGGTGTGGTCCTACCTCCTCAGGTGTGGCTACAAAGTTGATGGCGGTGTAGTAGCGGTCGTCCTCCTGAGACAGACTGAAGGTGAACTGGTAGTCTATCAGCAGGGTGTCTGGTAGGGAGATAAACACAGCTACATGTTAGAACAGCGGTCGTCCTCCTGAGACAGACTGAAGGTGAACTGGTAGTCTATCAGCAGGGTGTCTGGTAGGGAGATAAACACAGCTACATGTTAGAACAGCGGCCGTCCTCCTGAGACAGACTGAAGGTGAACTGGTAGTCTATCAGCAGGGTGTCTGGTAGGGAGATAAACACCATTTTGTGGGACTGCAGACGTTTCTTCTACCAGCTGTGGTGTGAACAATAGGGAAACGCTGAGCCTACACATCACCATGGGGGAAACATGGATTACGATGCATTTAAGAATGTCATGTTTACAACATGTAAAGACCTACATCACTATACTGACAGCATGCCCGTTGCCTGTAAAAACCTATATCACTATACTGACAGCATGCCCGTTGCCTGTAAAGACCTACATCACTATACTGACAGCATGCCCGTTGCCTGTAAAGACCTACATCACTATACTGACAGCATGCCCGTTGCCTGTAAAGACCTACATCACTATACTGACAGCATGCCCGTTGCCTGTAAAGACCTACATCACTATACTGACAGCATGCCCGTTGCCTGTAAAGACCTACATCACTATACTGACAGCATGCCCGTTGCCTGTAAAGACCTACATCACTATACTGACAGCATGCCCGTTGCCTGTAAAAACCTATATCACTATACTGACAGCATGCCCGTTGCCTGTAAAGACCTACATCACTATACTGACAGCATGCCCGTTGCCTGTAAAGACCTACATCACTATACTGACAGCATGCCCGTTGCCTGTAAAGACCTACATCACTATACTGACAGCATGCCCGTTGCCTGTAAAGACCTACATCACTATACTGACAGCATGCCCGTTGCCTGTAAAGACCTACATCACTATACTGACAGCATGCCCGTTGCCTGTAAAGACCTACATCACTATACTGACAGCATGCCCGTTGCCTGTAAAGACCTACATCACTATACTGACAGCATGCCCGTTGCCTGTAAAGACCTACATCACTATACTGACAGCATGTATACTGACAGCATGTATACTGACAGCATGTATACTAGCATGTACACCGACAGCATGTATACTGACAGCATGTATACTGACAGCATGTATACTGACAGCATGTATACTAGCATGTATACTGACAGCATGTATACTGACAGCATGTATACTGACAGCATGTATACTGACAGCATGTATACTGACAGCATGCCCGTTGCCTGTAAAGACCTACATCACTATACTGACAGCATGTATACTGACAGCATGTATACTGACAGCATGTATACTGACATGTCCGTTGCCTGTAAAGACCTACATCACTATACTGACAGCATGCCCGTTGCCTGTAAAGACCTACATCACTATACTGACAGCATGTATACTGACAGCATGTATACTGACAGCATGTATACTAGCATGTACACTGACAGCATGTATACTGACAGCATGTATACTGACAGCATGTATACTGACAGCATGTATACTAGCATGTATACTGACAGCATGTATACTGACAGCATGTATACTGACAGCATGTATACTGACAGCATGTATACTGACAGCATGTATACTGACAGCATGCCCGTTGCCTGTAAAGACCTACATCACTATACTGACAGCATGTATACTGACAGCATGTATACTGACAGCATGTATACTGACATGTCCGTTGCCTGTAAAGACCTACATCACTATACTGACAGCATGCCCGTTGCCTGTAAAGACCTACATCACTATACTGACAGCATGCCCGTTGCCTGTAAAGACCTACATCACTATACTGACAGCATGCCCGTTGCCTGTAAAGACCTACATCACTATACTGACAGCATGCCCGTTGCCTGTAAAGACCTACATCACTATACTGACAGCATGCCCGTTGCCTGTAAAGACCTACATCACTATACTGACAGCATGCCCGTTGCCTGTAAAGACCTACATCACTATACTGACAGCATGCCCGTTGCCTGTAAAGACCTACATCACTATACTGACAGCATGCCCGTTGCCTGTAAAGACCTACATCACTATACTGACAGCATGTATACTGACAGCATGTATACTGACAGCATGTATACTGACAGCATGTATACTGACAGCATGTATACTGACAGCATGTATACTAGCATGTATACTGACAGCATGTATACTGACAGCATGTATACTGACAGCATGTATACTGACAGCATGTATACTGACAGCATGTATACTGACAGCATGTATACTGACAGCATGTATACTGACAGCATGTATACTGACAGCATGCCCGTTGCCTGTAAAGACCTACATCACTATACTGACAGCATGTATACTGACAGCATGTATACTGACATGTCCGTTGCCAAAGGGACATATTTTGAGGTGTGTTACAACATTCATTTAAAAATCCGAAAACTTACGATTTTTTGGGTCACTGGCCACAGGTATGTTTTTCAACATTAAATTTAAATGAAAAGCTGAAATGTCTTCAGTCAATAAGGGTTTCACCATGAGGCCAATATTTACTTTTAAAAAGTTAGAGTTTAATAATTGTATTTGTATTAGTTATTTACCCACTGTTCCTAGGCCGTCATTGTAAATAAGAATTTGTTTTAACTGACTTACCTAGTTAAATAAAGGTTACCATTTTTTTTTTTTTATGAATAAATATGTTGCTGCCAAGGCAGCAGCTACTCTTCCTGGGGTTTATTATGGATCCCCATTAGTTCCTGCCAAAGCAGCAGCTACTCTTCCTGGGGTTTATTATGGATCCCCATTAGTCCCTGTTGCCAAAGCAGCAGCTACTCTTCCTGGGGTTTAATATGGATGCCCATTAGTTCCTGTTGCCAAGGCAGCAGCTACTCTTCCTGGGGTTTATTATGGATCCCCATTACTTCCTGCCAAGGCAGCTGCTACTCTTCCTGGGGTTTATTACTGATCCCCATTAGTTCCTGCCAAGGCAGCAGCTACTCTTCCTGGGTTTTATTATGGATCCCCATTAGTTCCTGTCAAGGCAGCAGCTACTCTTCCTGGGGTTTATTATGGATCCCCATTAGTTCCTGCCAAGGCAGTAGCTACTCTTCCTGGGGTTTATTATGGACCCCCATTAGTTCCTGCCAAGGCAGCAGCTACTCTCCCTGGGGTTTATTATGGATCCCCATTAGTTCCTGCCAAGGCAGCAGCTACTCTTCCTAGGGTTTATTATGGATCCCATTAGTTCCTGCCAAGGCAGCAGCTACTCTTCCTGGGGTTTATTATGGATCCCCATTAGTTCCTGCCAAGGCAGCAGCTACTCTTCCTGGGGTTTATTATGGATCCCCGTTAGTTCCTGCCAAGGCAGCAGCTACTCTTCCTGGGGGTTTATTATGGATCCCCATTAGTTCCTGCCAAAGCAGCAGCTACTCTTCCTGGGGGTTTATTATGGATCCCCTTTAGTTCCTGCCAAGGCAGCAGCTACTCTTCCTGGGGTTTATTATGGATCCCCATTAATTCCTGCCAAGGCAGCAGCTACTCTTCCTGGGGTTTAATATGGATCCCCATTAGTTCCTGTCAAGGCAGCAGCTACTCTTCCGGGGTTTATTATGGATCCCCATTAGTTCCTGTTGCCAAGGCAGCAGCTACTCTTCCTGGGGTTTATTATGGATCCCCATTAGTTCCTGCCAAGGCAGCAGCTACTCTTCCTGGGGTTTATTATGGATCTCCATTAGTTCCTGCCAAGGCAGCAGCTACTCTTCCTGGGGTTTATTATGGATCCCCATTAGTTCCTGCCAAGGCAGCAGCTACTCTTCCTGGGTTTATTATGGATCCCCATTAGTTCCTGCCAAGGCAGCAGCTACTCTTCCTGGGGTTTAATATGGATGCCCATTAGTTCCTGTTGCCAAGGCAGCAGCTACTCTTCCTGGGGTTTATTATGGATCCCCATTACTTCCTGCCAAGGCAGCTGCTACTCTTGCTGGGGTTTATTACTGATCCCCATTAGTTCCTGCCAAGGCAGCAGCTACTCTTCCTGGGGTTTATTATGGATCCCCATTAATTCCTGCCAAGGCAGCAGCTACTCTTCCTGGGGTTTAATATGGATCCCCATTAGTTCCTGTCAAGGCAGCAGCTACTCTTCCGGGGTTTATTATGGATCCCCATTAGTTCCTGTTGCCAAGGCAGCAGCTACTCTTCCTGGGGTTTATTATGGATCCCCATTAGTTCCTGCCAAGGCAGCAGCTACTCTTCCTGGGGTTTATTATGGATCTCCATTAGTTCCTGCCAAGGCAGCAGCTACTCTTCCTGGGGTTTATTATGGATCCCCATTAGTTCCTGCCAAGGCAGCAGCTACTCTTCCTGGGTTTATTATGGATCCCCATTAGTTCCTGCCAAGGCAGCAGCTACTCTTCCTGGGGTTTAATATGGATGCCCATTAGTTCCTGTTGCCAAGGCAGCAGCTACTCTTCCTGGGGTTTATTATGGATCCCCATTACTTCCTGCCAAGGCAGCTGCTACTCTTGCTGGGGTTTATTACTGATCCCCATTAGTTCCTGCCAAGGCAGCAGCTACTCTTCCTGGGTTTTATTATGGATCCCCATTAGTTCCTGTCAAGGCAGCAGCTACTCTTCCTGGGGTTTATTATGGATCCCCATTAGTTCCTGCCAAGGCAGCAGCTACTCTTCCTGGGGTTTATTATGGATCCCCATTAGTCCCTGCCAAGGCAGCAGCTACTCTTCCTGGGGTTTATTATGGATCCCCATTAGTTCCTGTTGCCAAGGCAGCAGCTACTCTTCCTGGGGTTTAATATGGATGCCCATTAGTTCCTGTTGCCAAGGCAGCAGCTACTCTTCCTGGGGTTTATTATGGATCCCCATTACTTCCTGCCAAGGCAGCTGCTACTCTTCCTGGGGTTTATTACTGATCCCCATTAGTTCCTGCCAAGGCAGCAGCTACTCTTCCTGGGTTTTATTATGGATCCCCATTAGTTCCTGCCAAGGCAGCAGCTACTCTTCCTGGGGTTTATTATGGATCCCCATTAGTTCCTGCCAAGGCATCAGCTACTCTTCCTGGGGTTTATTATGGATCCCCATTAGTCCCTGCCAAGGCAGCAGCTACTCTTCCTGGGGTTTATTATGGATCCCCATTAGTTCCTGTTGCCAAGGCAGCAGCTACTCCTCCTGGGGTTTAATATGGATGCCCATTAGTTCCTGTTGCCAAGGCAGCAGCTACTCTTCCTGGGGTTTATTATGGATCCCCATTACTTCCTGCCAAGGCAGCTGCTACTCTTCCTGGGGTTTATTACTGATCCCCATTAGTTCCTGCCAAGGCAGCAGCTACTCTTCCTGGGTTTTATTATGGATCCCCATTAGTTCCTGTCAAGGCAGCAGCTACTCTTCCTGGGGTTTATTATGGATCCCCGTTAGTTCCTGCCAAGGCAGCAGCTACTCTTCCTGGGGATTAATATGGATCCCCATTAGTTCCTGTCAATGCAGCAGCTACTCTTCCTGGGGTTTATTATGGATCCCGGTTAGTTCCTGCCAAGGCAGCAGCTACTCTTCCTGGGGATTAATATGGATCCCCATTAGTTCCTGTCAATGCAGCAGCTACTCTTCCTGGGGTTTATTATGGATCCCCATTATTTCCTGCCAAGGCAGTAGCTACTCTTCCTGGGGTTTATTATGGACCCCCATTAGTTCCTGCCCAGGCAGCAACTACTCTACCCCTGGGGTTTATTATGGATCCCCATTAGTTCCTGCCAAGGCAGCAGCTACTCTTCCTAGGGTTTATTATGGATCCCATTAGTTCCTGCCAAGGCAGCAGCTACTCTTCCTGGGGTTTATTATGGATCCCCATTAGTTCCTGCCAAGGCAGCAGCTACTCTTCCTGGGGTTTATTATGGATCCCCGTTAGTTCCTGCCAAGGCAGCAGCTACTCTTCCTGGGGGTTTATTATGGATCCCCATTAGTTCCTGCCAAAGCAGCAGCTACTCTTCCTGGGGGTTTATTATGGATCCCCTTTAGTTCCTGCCAAGGCAGCAGCTACTCTTCCTGGGGTTTATTATGGATCCCCATTAGTTCCTGCCAAGGCAGCAGCTACTCTTCCTAGGGTTTATTATGGATCCCATTAGTTCCTGCCAAGGCAGCAGCTACTCTTCCTGGGGTTTATTATGGATCCCCATTAGTTCCTGCCAAGGCAGCAGCTACTCTTCCTGGGGTTTATTATGGATCCCCGTTAGTTCCTGCCAAGGCAGCAGCTACTCTTCCTGGGGGTTTATTATGGATCCCCATTAGTTCCTGCCAAAGCAGCAGCTACTCTTCCTGGGGGTTTATTATGGATCCCCTTTAGTTCCTGCCAAGGCAGCAGCTACTCTTCCTGGGGTTTATTATGGATCCCCATTAATTCCTGCCAAGGCAGCAGCTACTCTTCCTGGGGTTTAATATGGATCCCCATTAGTTCCTGTCAAGGCAGCAGCTACTCTTCCTGGGGTTTATTATGGATCTCCATTAGTTCCTGCCAAGGCAGCAGCTACTCTTCCTGGGGTTTATTATGGATCCCCATTAGTTCCTGCCAAGGCAGCAGCTACTCTTCCTGGGTTTATTATGGATCCCCATTAGTTCCTGCCAAGGCAGCAGCTACTCTTCCTGGGGTTTAATATGGGTGCCCATTAGTTCCTGTTGCCAAGGCAGCAGCTACTCTTCCTGGGGTTTATTATGGATGCCCATTAGTTCCTGCCAAGGCAGCAGCTACTCTTCCTGGGGTTTATTATGGATCCCCATTAGTTCCTTCCAAGGCAGCAGCTACTCTTCCTGGGGTTTATTATGGATCCCCATTAGTTCCAGCCAAGACAGCAGCTACTCTTCCTGGGGTTTATTATGGATCCCCATTAGTTCCTGCCAAGGCAGCAGCTACTCGTCCTGGGGTTTATTATGGATCCCCATTAGTTCCTGCCAAGGCAGCAGCTACTCTTCCTGGGGTTTATTATGGATCCCCATTAGTTCCTGCCAAGGCAGCAGCTACTCGTCCTGGGGTTTATTATGGATCCCCATTAGTTTGGCAGCAGCTACTTTTTATCATCAATTTCTCTCAGTCAATCATCAGCCAGCCAATCATCAGTCATTTGTGTAAGTGCTGTGCTTGTTGAATGTCCTTCCCTATCAGCGTGTTGAAAGTATGTTGTCAATTTGTTTACTGTAAATAGCATTGTATCTGGTCTATCTGTAAATAGCATTGTATCTGGTCTATCTGTAAATAGCATTGTATCTGGTCTATCTGTAAATAGCATTGTATCTGGTCTATCTGTAAATAGCATTGTATCTGGTCTATCTGTAAATAGCATTGTATCTGGTCTATCTGTAAATAGCATTGTATCTGGTCTATCTGTAAATAGCATTGTATCTGGTCTATCTGTAAATAGCATTGTATCTGGTCTATCTGTAAATAGCATTGTATCTGGTCTATCTGTAAATAGCATTGTATCTGGTCTATCTGTAAATAGCATTGTATCTGGTCTATCTGTAAATAGCATTGTATCTGGTCTATCTGTAAATAGCATTGTATCTGGTCTATCTGTAAATAGCATTGTATCTGGTCTATCTGTAAATAGCATTGTATCTGGTCTATCTGTAAATAGCATTGTATCTGGTCAAACACAATTTTTTCCAAGGTTCACTAATGGTTGCTGTTTGGTCGACTATTTGAGCCAGTGAAGGGTTCAGTATTCTTAGATAGCGGAATGACTTTATCTTCCCTCCAGGCCTGAGGGCACACACTTTCTAGTATGCTTAAATTGAAGATATGGCAAATAGGATTGGCAATATCGTCCACTATTATCCTCAGTCATTTTCCATCCAGATTTTTGGATCTTAGTGGCTCGTCATTGATAGACAACAATTATTTTTTTCACCTCTTTCACACTTTCATACACGGATTTCAAAAGTACAATGCTTGTCTTTCAAAATGTATTCAGATATACTTGGGTGTGTAGTGCCAGTGTTTGTTGCTGGCATGTCATGCCGAAGTTCGCTAATCTTGCCAACGAAAAAAATATTCAAAGTGCTGTAGTTGGCAATTTCAGTGGGATTTGTGATGAATTAACCATCTGATTCAATGAATATTGGAGCTCATCTTTTTGCCCAGATTTCATATATATCCAAAGCTTTTTACTATCATTCTTATGTCATTTATCGTTCTTTCATAGTGCAGTTTCTTCTTCTTTTTATTCAGTTTAGTCACATGATTTGTCAATTTGCAGTACATTTGCCAATCTGTTGTGCTGACAGACATATTGACCATTCCTTTGCATCATCCCTCTCAACCATACAATTTATAAATTCCTCAATATTCCACAAGGATTTAACAGTTTTTATAGTCATTTATTAATGGGTGCTTATTAGTAACTAGAATAATTATTTTCATAAATGTGTCAAGTGCAGCATCTGGTTGCTCCTCATTACACACCACAGACCAGCAGCGTCTGGTTGCTCCTCATTACACACCACAGACCAGCAGCGTCTGGTTGCTCCTCATTACACACCACAGACCAGCAGCATCTGGTTGCTCCTCATTACACACCACAGACCAACAGCGTCTGGTTGCTCCTCATTACACACCACAGACCAGCAGCATCTGGTTGCTCCTCATTACACACCAAAGACCAGCAGCATCTGGTTGCTCCTCATTACACACCACAGACCAGCAGTGTCTGGTTGCTCCTCATTACACACCACAGACCCAGCAGCATCTGGTTGCTCCTCATTACACACCAAAGACCAGCAGCGTCTGGTTGCTCCTCATTACACACCACAGACCCAGCAGCATCTGGTTGCTCCTCATTACACACCACAGACCAGCAGCGTCTGGTTGCTCCTCATTACACACCACAGACCAGCAGCGTCTGGTTGCTCCTCATTACACACCACAGACCAGCAGCGTCTGGTTGCTCCTCATTACTCACCACAGACCAGCAGCGTCTGGTTGCTCCTCATTACACACCACAGACCAGCAGCGTCTGGTTGCTCCTCATTACACACCACAGACCAGCAGCGTCTGGTTGCTCCTCATTACACACCACAGACCAACAGCGTCTGGTTGCTCCTCATTACACACCACAGACCAGCAGCATCTGGTTGCTCCTCATTACACACCAAAGACCAGCAGCATCTGGTTGCTCCTCATTACACACCACAGACCAGCAGCGTCTGGTTGCTCCTCATTACACACCACAGACCCAGCAGCATCTGGTTGCTCCTCATTACACACCAAAGACCAGCAGCGTCTGGTTGCTCCTCATTACACACCACAGACCCAGCAGCATCTGGTTGCTCCTCATTACACACCACAGACCAGCAGCGTCTGGTTGCTCCTCATTACACACCACAGACCAGCAGCGTCTGGTTGCTCCTCATTACACACCACAGACCAGCAGCGTCTGGTTGCTACCTCATTACACACCACAGATTAGCAGCGTCTGGTTGCTACCTCATTACACACCACAGACCAGCAGCGTCTGTCCTCTTATACACTATATTAGGCCCAGCCTGTTGCTCCTCATTATTCACCACAGACCAGCAGCTTATCTGGTTGCTCCTCATTACACACCACAGACCAGCAGCTTCTGGTTGCTCCTCATTACACACCACAGACCAGCAGCTGTCTGGTTGCTCCTCATTACACACCACAGACCAGCAGCGTCTGGTTGCTCCTCATTACACACCACAGACCAGCAGCGTCTGGTTGCTCCTCATTACTCACCACAGACCCATAAATATTCTTTACATCATCAATGTAGGAATCACTACTGAACTTCTTGTATGACCTCTTATACACTATATTAGGCCCAGTCTGACCTCTTATGCACTATATTAGGCCCAGCCTGACCTCTTATACACTATATTAGGCCCAGCCTGACCTCTTATACACTATATTAGGCCCAGCCTGACCTCTTATACACTATATTAGGCCCTGCCTGACCTCTTATACACTATATTAGGCCCAGCCTGTCCTCTTATACACTATATTAGGCCCAGCCTGACCTCTTATACACTATATTAGGCCTAGCCTGACCTCTTATACACTATATTAGGCCCAGCCTGACCTCTTATACACTATATTAGGCCCAGCCTGACCTCTTATGCACTATATTAGGCCCAGCCTGACCTCTTATACACTATATTATTAGGCCCAGGCCCAGCCTGACCTCTTATACACTATATTAGGCCCAGCCTGACCTCTTATACACTATATTAGGCCCAGCCTGACCTCTTATACACTATATAGGCCCAGCCTGACCTCTTATACACTATATTAGGCCCAGCCTGACCTCTTATACACTATATTAGCCCAGCCTGACCTCTTATACACTATATTAGGCCCAGCCTGTCCTCTTATACCTCTTATACACTATATTAGGCCCAGCCTGACCTTATACACTATATTTACACTATATTAGACCCAGCCTGACCTCTTATACACTATATTAGGCCCAGCCTGACCTCTTATACACTATATTAGGCCCAGCCTGACCTCTTATGCACTATATTAGGCCCAGCCTGTCCTCTTATACACTATATTAGGCCCAGCCTGACCTCTTATACACTATATTAGGCCCAGCCTGACCTCTTATACACTATATTAGGACCAGCCTGACCTCTTATACACTATATTAGACACTGCCTGACCTCTTATACACTATATTAGACCCTGCCTGACCTCTTATACACTATATTAGGCCCAGCCTGTCCTCTTATACACTATATTAGGCCCAGCCTGTCCTCTTATACACTATATTAGGCCCAGCCTGTCCTCTTATACACTATATTAGGCCCAGCCTGACCTCTTATACACTATATTAGGCCCAGCCTGACCTCTTATACACTATATTAGGCCCAGCCTGACCTCTTATACACTATATTAGGCCCAGCCTGACCTCTTATACACTATATTAGGCCCAGCCTGACCTCTTATACACTATATTAGGCCCAGCCTGACCTCTTATACACTATATTAGGCCCAGCCTGTCCTCTTATACACTATATTAGGCCCAGCCTGACCTCTTATACACTATATTAGGCCCAGCCTGTCCTCTTATACACTATATTAGGCCCAGCCTGTCCTCTTATACACTATATTAGGCCCAGCCTGTCCTCTTATACACTATATTAGCCCAGCCTGTCCTCTTATACACTATATTAGGCCCAGCCTGACCTCTTATACACTATATTAGGCCCAGCCTGACCTCTTATACACTATATTAGGCCCAGCCTGACCTCTTATACACTATATTAGGCCCAGCCTGACCTCTTATACACTATATTAGGCCCAGCCTGACCTCTTATACACTATATTAGGCCCAGCCTTTTTTCCTAGATATGGCTACTATATTGTGATCACTACATCCTATGGATCTGGATACTGCTTTAGAGCCCATTTCTGCAGCATCAGTAAAGATGTGACCAGTACATGTTGATGATTTAATTCCTGTGCTGTTTGTAACAACCCTGGTAGGTTGTCTGACAACCTGAAACACGTTGCAGACACTGGTTACAGTTTGAATTTTTTTCTTGAGTGGCCAGCTTGATGAAAGCCAGTCAATACTGAAATCACCCAGAAAAGATACCTCTGTTGATATCACATACAATATCAAGCAATTCACACATATTATCCAGATTCTGACTGTTAACACTTGGTGGTCTATAGCAGCTTCCCACCAGAATGGGCTTTAGGTGAGATCCTCTCTAAGCTTTACAGGAATGTGGTTCTGAATATAAACAGCAACACCTCCACCATTGTCATTTCTGTTTCTTCTGTAGATGTTATAGCCTTGTATTGCTACCACTGTATCAAAGGTATTATCTATGTGAGTTTCAGAGATAGTCAGAATATGAATGTCATCGTTTACTAGCAAGTTATTGACTTCATAGACCTTGTTTCTTAAGCTACATATGTTTAACGTGGGCTATTTTAAGCACTTTTCTTCTGGGATGTTTGATTGTTTTCATTGCTTTACTGGGGAGCTCAGCAGAAGTAGACATGCTCATGTTATTTATGTTAGTGCAGGGTGAGCTTAGCAGAAGTAGACATGCTCATGTTATTTATGTTAGTGCAGGGTGAGCTGCACTATGATGAAAATAATCATGGCCTCAAAATCGTCAAGCTGCATACTGGACCCTATTCCAACTAAACTACTGAAAGAGCTGCTTCCTGTGCTTGGCCCTATGTTGAACATAATAAACGGCTCTCTATCGATCGGATGTGTACCAAACTCACTAAAAGTGGCAGTAATAAAGCCTCTCTTGAAAAAGCAAAACCTTGACCCAGAAAATATTTTTTTAACTATCGGCCTATATCGAATCTTCCATTCCTCTCAATTTTTTTAGAAAAGACTGTTGCGCAGCAACTCACTGCCTTCCTGAAGACAAACAATGTATACGAAACGCTTCAGTCTGGTTTTAGACCCCATCATAGCACTGAGACGGCACTTGTGAAGGTGGTAAATTACCTTTTAATGGTGTCAGAGTGAGGATCTGTATCTGTCCTCGTGCTCCTAGACCTTAGTGCTGCTTTTGATACCATCGATCACCACATTCTTTTGGAGAGATTGGAAACCCAAATTGGTCGACACGGACACTTTCTGGCCTGGTTTTGATCTTATCTGTCGGAAAGATATCAGTTTGTCTCTGTGAGTGGTTTGTCCTCTGACAAATCAACTGCAAATTTCAGTGTTCCTCAAGGCTCCGTTTTAGGACCACTATTGTTTTCACTATATATTTTACCTCTTAGGGATGTCATTCGAAAACATAATGTTAACTTTCACTGCTATGCGGATGACACAGCTGTACATTTCAATGAAACATGGTGAAGCCCCAAAATTGCCCTCGCTAGAAGCCTGTGTTTCAGACATAAGGAAGTGGATGGCTGCAAACTTTCTACTTTTAAACTCGGACAAAACAGAGATGCTTGTTCTAGGTCCCAAGAAACAAAGAGATCTTCTGTTGAATCTGACAATTAATCTTAATGGTTGTACAGTCATCTCAAATAAAACTGTGAAGGACCTCAGTGTTTCTCTGGACCCTGATCTCTCTTTTCAAGAACATATCAAGACTGTTTCAAGGACAGCTTTTTTTTCATCTACGTAACATTGCAAAAATCAGAAACTAACAGTAACTGCAGTACCACTGAACTGAACAAAGACAGCATTCACGATGACCTACCTTCGCCTACCTTCGCCTCAGGCGCCTACCTTCGCCTGAGACCCAAATGGCACGCTATCCTCTATATTGTGCATTTCTTTTAACCAGAGGGCACATAGGGCTCTGATCAAAAGTAGTGCACTATATAGGGGAAATGTGCCATTTAAGACTCAGACTCAGCGCGATGTTCTACTCTGAAGGACTCAGCGTGATGTTCTACTCTGAAGGACTCAGCCGAAGGACTCAGCCTCAGCGTGATGTTCTACTCTGAAGGACTCAGCGTGATGTTCTACTCTGAAGGACTCAGCCTCAGCGCGATGTTATACTCTGAAGGACTCGGCGTGATGTTCTACTCTGAAGGACTCGACGTGATGTTCTACTCTGAAGGACTCGACGTGATGTTCTACTCTGAAGGACTCGGCGTGATGTTCTACTCTGAAGGACTCGGCGTGATGTTCTACTCTGAAGGACTCAGCCGAAGGACTCAGCCTCAGCGTGATGTTCTACTCTGAAGGACTCAGCGTGATGTTCTACTCTGAAGGACTCGGCGTGATGTTCTACTCTGAAGGACTCGGCGTGATGTTCTACTCTGAAGGACTCGGCGTGATGTTCTACTCTGAAGGACTCGGCGTGATGTTCTACTCTGAAGGACTCGGCGTGATGTTCTACTCTGAAGGACTCGGCGTGATGTTCTACTCTGAAGGACTCGGCGTGATGTTCTACTCTGAAGGACTCGGCGTGATGTTCTACTCTGAAGGACTCAGAGTGATGTTCTACTCTGAAGGACTCAGCGTGATGTTCTACTCTGAATGTAGACTAGAGTTCCACTTACAGTAACAGGTTCCTTTCAGAGGGTTTCCTTGGTAACGGTTCTCCACCTCACACCTGAGAGAAAAGAGAGGATGAAGTGTGAGAAAAGAGAATGAAAGGATGTTAGAGACAACATGGACAGTAAATATATAATGGAGGTTAGAGACAACATGGACAGTAAATATATAATGGAGGTTAGAGACAACATGGACAGTAAATATATAATGGAGGTTAGAGACAACATGGACAGTAAATATATAATGGAGGTTAGAGGCAACATGGACAGTAAATATATAATGGAGGTTAGAGACAACATGGACAGTAAATATATAATGGAGGTTAGAGACAACATGGACAGTAAATATATAATGGAGGTTAGAGACAACATGGACAGTAAATCTATAATGGAGGTTAGAGACAACATGGACAGTAAATATATAATGGAGGTTAGAGACAACATGGACAGTAAATATATAATGGAGGTTAGAGACAACATGGACAGTAAATATATAATGGAGGTTAGAGACAACATGGACAGTAAATATATAATGGAGGTTAGAGACAACATGGACAGTAAATCTATAATGGAGGTTAGAGACAGTGAAACAGACTTACTGCTATGTACTACGTACTAAGTATGCAATATGTATATACTAAGTGTGTAATATCTCCTGTAGTGTACTTACAGGTGACAGTATGTATGTACTAAGTGTATACTATGTATATACTAAGTTTGTAATATGTATGTACTAAGTGTGTAATATCTATTGTAGTGTACTTACAGGTGACAGTATGTATATACTAAGTGTGTAATATCTACTGTAGTGTACTTACATGTGACAGTATGTATGTACTAAGTGTGTAATATCTACTGTAGTGTACTTACAGGTGACAGTATGTATGTACTAAGTGTGTAATATCTACTGTAGTGTACTTACATGTGACAGTATGTATGTACTAAGTGTGTAATATCTACTGTAGTGTGTAATATCTCCTGTAGTGTACTTACAGGTGACAGTATGTATATTCTAAGTGTGTAATATCTACTGTAGTGTGTAATATATCCTGTAGTGTGTAATATCTACTGTATTGTACTTACAGGTGACAGTATGTATATACTAAGTGTGTAATATCTCCTGTAGTGTGTAATATCTCCTGTAGTGTACTTACAGGTGACAGTATGTATATACTAAGTGTGTAATATCTACTGTAGTGTACTTACAGGTGACAGTATGTATGTACTAAGTGTGTAATATCTCCTGTAGTGTGTACTATCTACTGTAGTGTGTAATATCTCCTGTAGTGTGTAATATCTCCTGTAGTGTGTAATATCTCCTGTAGTGTACTTACAGGTGACAGTATGTATATACTAAGTGTGTAATATCTACTGTAGTGTACTTACAGGTGACAGTATGTATGTACTAAGTGTGTAATATCTCCTGTAGTGTGTAATATCTCCTGTAGTGTACTTACAGGTGACAGTATGTATGTACTAAGTGTGTAATATCTCCTGTAGTGTACTTACAGGTGACAGTATGTATGTACTAAGTGTGTAATATCTCCTGTAGTGTGTACTATCTACTGTAGTGTGTAATATCTCCTGTAGTGTGTAATATCTCCTGTAGTGTGTAATATCTCCTGTAGTGTACTTACAGGTGACAGTATGTATATACTAAGTGTGTAATATCTACTGTAGTGTGTAATATCTCCTGTAGTGTACTTACAGGTGACAGTATGTATGTACTAAGTGTGTAATATCTACTGTAGTGTACTTACATGTGACAGTATGTATGTACTAAGTGTGTAATATCTACTGTAGTGTACTTACAGGTGACAGTATGTATATTCTAAGTGTGTAATATCTACTGTAGTGTACTTACAGGTGACAGTATGTATGTACTAAGTGTGTAATATCTACTGTAGTGTGTAATATCTACTGTATTGTACTTACAGGTGACAGTATGTATATACTAAGTGTGTAATATCTCCTGTAGTGTACTTACAGGTGACAGTATGTATGTACTAAGTGTGTAATATCTCCTGTAGTGTGTACTATCTACTGTAGTGTGTAATATCTCCTGTAGTGTGTAATATCTCCTGTAGTGTGTAATATCTCCTGTAGTGTACTTACAGGTGACAGTATGTATATACTAAGTGTGTAATATCTACTGTAGTGTACTTACAGGTGACAGTATGTATGTACTAAGTGTGTAATATCTCCTGTAGTGTGTAATATCTCCTGTAGTGTACTTACAGGTGACAGTATGTATGTACTAAGTGTGTAATATCTACTGTAGTGTACTTACAGGTGACAGTATGTATGTACTAAGTGTGTAATATCTCCTGTAGTGTGTAATATCTACTGTAGTGTACTTACAGGTGACAGTATGTATATACTAAGTGTGTAATATCTACTGTAGTGTACTTACAGGTGACAGTATGTATGTACTAAGTGTGTAATATCTCCTGTAGTGTGTAATATCTACTGTAGTGTGTAATATCTCCTGTAGTGTGTAATATCTCCTGTAGTGTACTTACAGGTGACAGTATGTATGTACTAAGTGTGTAATATCTCCTGTAGTGTGTAATATCTCCTGTAGTGTGTAATATCTCCTGTAGTGTGTAATATCTCCTGTAGTGTGTAATATCTACTGTAGTGTGTAATTTCTACTGTAGTGTGTAATATCTCCTGTAGTGTGTAATATCTCCTGTAGTGTGTAATATCTCCTGTAGTGTGTAATATCTCCTGTAGTGTGTAATATCTCCTGTAGTGTGTAATATCTCCTGTAGTGTACTTACAGGTGACAGCGGTCTCCTTTGATGCCCTTGGTGGTGCAGAAACACTTCCCGTTGTTTGGGTTACACACACCGGCATGGCCATTACACTTACACGCTGCAATACAACATTATCACATTAATATAACTGACACGCTGCAAGACAACATTATCACATTAATATAACTGACACGCTGCAATACAACATTATCACATTAATATAACTGACACGCTGCAATACAACATTATCACATTAATATAACTGACACGCTGCAAGACAACATTATCACATTAATATAACATTATCACATTAATATAACTGACACGCTGCAAGACAACATTATCACATTAATATAACTGACACGCTGCAAGACAACATTATCACATTAATATAACTGACATGCTGCAAAACAACATTATCACATTAATATAACTGACACGCTGCAATACAACATTATCACATTAATATAACTGACACGCTGCAAAACAACATTATCACATTAATATAACATTATCACATTAATATAACTGACACGCTGCAAGACAACATTATCACATTAATATAACATTATCACATTAATATAACTGACACGCTGCAATACAACATTATCAAATCAAATGTATTTATATAGCCCTTCGTACATCAGCTGATATCTCAAAGTGCTGTACAGAAACCCAGCCTAAAACCCCAAACAGCAAACAATGCAGGTGTAAAAGCACGGTGGCTAGGAAAAACTCCCTAGAAAGGCCAAAACCTAGGAAGAAACCTAAACCTCACATTAATATAACATTATCACATTAATATAACTGACACGCTGCAAAACAACATTATCACATTAATATAACATTATCACATTAATATAACTGACATGCTGCAATACAACATTATCACATTAATATAACTGACACGCTGCAAAACAACATTATCACATTAATATAACTGACACGCTGCAATACAACACTATCACATTAATATATCAACATTATCACATTAACATATCAACATTATCACATCAACATTATCACATTAATTATCACATTAATATATCACCATTATCACATTAATATATTAACATTAACGCAACGTTATCACGTTAATATAGCAACATTATCACATTAACACAACATTATCACATTAACACAACATTATCACATTAACACAACAT